>NC_072738.1:65695817-65950381 GCF_026930045.1 Uloborus diversus
ATCATGGCATAACAGTATTTTTGTAATATATTTTTATAACTAGTTTGGCAATAGTTTCGGTTTGGGTGATAACTTTATTCTGTCTTTTTGATGTGTTAGCGTTACTATTGCGCTTATGTCACATCGCTGTTCAAGATAAAAAGTTTGTTCATACCTCAGGGAAGTTTTTTCTTTTTGAATGCAGAGGAAAAGTCACCGCTATTGGGGTTTTAACCACTATTGTTCCTCGCATTGTACTACTGCAAGTTTTCTCCATTGAACTTATTAAATTGTGAGGGGGGTTTAAAAAAGTAAGGTAACAAGAGCTCTGACGGGTTTGCAGATTTTCTATATGAATAAAAACCGCGGTGATGATAATGAAGAGAATCAGAGCTTTTAAGAGGTACCAGTAGTTGGAGCTGGGTGTCCACTAACAGGACAGAATATCAGTTAGAAGATGGCTGCGTCGGCGGAAACATATCCCGCCAATAAACAAGAAGTGTGATAAATTTTTACGTTTGAAGGTATTGAACCACCCTCTTTACAGTCACGACCTCAAACCAAGTGACTTCCATCTCTTAGAACCTTAAAAAAAAATACTTGGTAGGTCATCAGTTCAGAACCGGTTCTGCAGTTCAGAAAGTCATCTTGGTGTGGTTTCACATTCTAGATGATGATTTCTTCCATGCCGGACTTCGGCTTCGGTACCCTGCCCATGAGTTAGCGAACTTCGTGCTTTCAAGCATTGTGTTAGATTGATGGCGAATAAGGTAAAAATAGCTAGATAAAGCACATATTTAAAACATAAATTATTCCAGTTAAAAAACTTTGCTGCTTTCTAAGTATTTCCAAACAAGTTCCGTTATGTTCTGAAAATTTTGAGAAAGCACTTTTAAGTAAAGGGTGTTTTTTTAGAGGTATAGAACTTTAGTTTCAAATAAAACACCGTTAAATGATGTAAATTGCCATGAATTTGGCTTTATTCGAAAGATGATTCTTTGCCATTTTTATTTAAATGTGATTTCTGGTATATGGCCACTTCGGCTGGCTTGGAGAAAGTCTAATCGGGAAGTCCAATTTTCTATCACTTTTTGCAGCAATGGGGGCCGTATGTGAGTGATATGTGGCGAATGTTCTCGTCCAAGGCGTCAATCGTCTGTGGCTTATCGGTGTAGACCTGAGACTTCACACAGCCCAACAAAAAATAGTCCAGCGTAGTTAAATCGCATGATCTTGCAGGTCAATTCACGGGTCCATTAAGCGAAATTATTCGCTCACCGAAAGTTTCTTTCAATAAATCAATTGTGACACGCGCTGTGTGGCATGTTGCACCGTCCTGTTGTCTATTCATGATGAAATGGCAAACTAAACACAAAACAGGTGACAACTATCAAAATGGCCCACAGATCAAACAGTGTTCCCGACTTAAAGCTCTATACCTCTAAAAAAAACACCCTTTATGTGACATACTTTAAGTGACCAGACCACGCCGTAGAACTTAAAATGCGGTAAGAAAATAACGGGTGTCTACCTCCTTGATATGAATCCTGTACGACTTTTTGGGCTTGACGGTGAAGCCTTGCTGAAAAGGATTAATAACGTCCCAAGCTGAATGGATGGCCATTTGACCGGCAACGACACGATCCAGGCGAAATGATTCCTCAGGTTCCAAGTCTAGCACTAGTTTTAGTACTGAAATTCAAGAAGGAAAAAAAGACACATAGCCGTCAGGCCGTCACTTTAAGAACATTACAGTGTAAATTTTCACTAAAGAACCCGAAGTAAGTGTACTGTTAATAATTGCAGGTGCAGGTACTTTGCATGTATATACTGTTTCGATACTGGCCGACCATGTTAATCGTGGGAAGTTGGCAAGCGTCCAGTTTAGACGATTTTAACCGAAGGACTCTAGCAGGAGAACAGGAAAAATAGCGAGGGGATTTCGATACGCGTAGTGTTCCGTCGGTTCGCTTCGAGCTCTTGTTTCAAGTTCATTTCATACGAAACATCCATTTAAAAGTTGATCATTAATTTCGTTAGCATTGCTTTAAAAAAAAAAAAAAAGCAGAACGAAATGACTGGAACTCGCATAAACACACGTACTTCATCCTGTAATAACAAACTGGCATCCCGGCAAACTAGTAGATGCTTTCGTTTTTGCATTCAAACCGGATAATCGTCTTTCCATCTCTCGGTGGTGAAACACAATGCGTTTTTTTTTTCGTTAACTGGGTCCTTTTTTTACTGACGTAAGAGGGTGCGCTGAAACGAAATTCGGCAGTTTAAAAGGGTAATTTTTTATCGTGCGTGCAAATTTTTCGAAAATTTTGAATATAACCGCTTTTGAATTCAAGCTTTTCCATGCGAAAGTATTTAACTATGTAACTCCCCAACGCCCACACACAAATCATCTTTAATTTAGGTAATAAAAAAACTACATCCAATACATCATTGATCTAAAAAGTTATAAAAAAATTCAGTTCTTTTTTCAGGTGAAAATTAAAGCGATTCGATTTTTCTGAAGTAATCATACAATCATCAATGTGATTTCTACGGAGAAATGAGTTTAGGTTCTAATTAATAACTCCATGTTTTAGCTTGGAACGAAAAACTAAAACTAAATTTAGAATCTCTGCTTTATTCTCGATGTTTGGATGGTAAAAGATAATTTTGTGCTAGTGACTTTCAAGACAAAACTTGACGATCTAATGTTAAAAATTTTTGGACCCTTCAGAAAATACTTCTATTTTTATTGAGTAAAAAACTCCCTTTATGAACATATTCTATGCTTTTTGCTACCTCTGATGAAGAATTTTCGAAGTAAATCCCCCCGTAGAATTTGTATGAGATTCAGATTTACCCTTAAAGATTCTTTTCTCATAATTTTTTCATCCTTACAAAAACAATTACAAAACACTGAATCAGCATTCTGAATCGCATATCTGCTAGGTCAGTAATGAAACTACGGTGACAAAGTCACATCTTAAGTTTTTCATAGCATTATATTTTATCTCTATATGACTTTTTTTTACCTGCTCTTGTGGGCACCTTTGGATGATTGAGGGCCTTCTTGGACCACAGGGCGTTTATGATGTAGCATTGCTTCATCTTCCCGTACATGTCCTGGAACACGAACTGCTTAAAAGTCTCATTCCTAAGGAAGACAGGGGAAAAAATCACCATACACGGAGATAGATTTTCTGAGTAAAGATTCGCCCCCATATGCCTCACTTGTGAACAGCATTTTTTGCCCATTGCGATTAGGACATCCTCGGACAATTTTTTTAACCAGTTTTAAACACTTTAAGTACTCGAACTCTTGTCCCCTTTTTTAGAACATTTTGAAGCACTTTTTGGAACAGTTTTCAAAACATTTCTGAGAGCAATTATCAGAACACTTATTCGGTTTGGCACACACACACACACACATTTTTACTTTTGGGAACGCATTTGAGAGCATTTTTTGAACACTTACTCATGTCTCTTCTTTGAGAATACTCTGTAATTGTTTTTGGTACACTTTTTTCAGCACTAATGGACCACTTCTTTCGTTCTAACAGTAGTTTTTGCTGTTAGTTTTACAGCAATATTGTGGGGCAGCTGTGAATTGCTACCGGCAATGGACAGTCTTCGACCAGGGAAGACTTTTATATTGCATTCTTGACACCAACCAATAGCGATTCATTGCAGCAAAGTTTTTTGTGGTATCATATTAAACGATTCTATTTATTGGTATTTAAAGATATATGTTGAAATTATATTCGTGAGAAAGAAAGCATAATTTCACAAGAGTACCCAAAAGTGTCAAAATCTGTTCTCAATCGTGTTCCCAATCATAAGTTAAACAAATAATCCGAGCGAGACAAATTCGGAGCAAATTTGAAGCATATGTTAGTCATTTTCTTTTTAACGGAGCTAATTCGGAACACATTTTAGTGGCATTCAGGCAACTGGGGAAAAAAATTATGAATTAAAGTGTTCCAAACGCGTTTCCTTTGAGTACTGGGAATGTGCAGTGTGATGGTTGCAGGATCTTACAGCATTGGACGATTCTACAGCAAAGGACAATTCTATACTTCGAAGGGGAAAATTCTGGTTTTCAAATTTTAGAGCTATATTCAAATGTCATTTAGCGTATTTAAAAAAAAAATTCCCGAAGCTTGTGGCGGACCCCTTACTAAGTTTCGGTGAACCCCCCAAGGGGTCCGCGGAACACAGTTAGGGAAGCCCTGATCTAGAGAAATGATCTAGATCCGATTTTGGGCAATCAAAACGCATCACTCTGCTTTAAGCCGTCAAGGCGAAGACTCGAGCTTTCAACTGTGCGTAATGGTATAAAAAGTTTAGCGCTTATTTTTTTCATCGCAAAATTAGTGGTTTTTTTTTTTTTTTTTTTTTTTTACAGCTTTTAAGATTTGTTACGTTTTTGCAGCACTGTAGGTAGTGTTTTACCTTGATGGCTCTACATATCAAGGCAAATATATTTTTATGTATCGGCTTGCGAAAGTCCTTGTAAAAGCTTGGTAACATCTTTTTACCGAATTCCCTATAGTTAGGATTACTTAAAGTCCCGATTTTTAACCCCAGTGAGGATTGAAGTAATATATATAGATTTTAACTCACTCACAGAAGTCAAAGTAGATGTTGACCACGCAATTTATACCATGGCATGTGGCATCAGTGGTAGTTTCCTGTATTTTTGTACGCAGATTAATGATTCTAAGCAGTTTTTAAGAAATAAAATGTCGGATAAGTTAGCTTCTTTCCTACATTGGTATCAGGTGCATGGATTTCTGGTGTGAATGAATAAGTAACGCGATAGATAATGCTTATCAGCAATAATACTGACTACTGTTAAAACTACAGGTTGTATTTGGCACTTGTCAAGGGTGAGGCACCTTGTTCGCCAGCGGCACCCTATACGGTGCAGAAATTGCACCCTTAACACGAGTGAAAAACTGGCACTCTTCACACAGCGTGCACCGCGGTAAAAATGGAACCCTATGGTAGAACATTAGCACTCTATCTGTTTCTTGTTGTTGACCCCCCCCCCCCCCGTGTTATGTGCATTTTTGGATACAATTGTGTACATTATTATTTATTGTTTTGAGTTATAAAAAAACTAAGTCTTAGTACATTTTCCACATTGAATAATTCTGAAAATGATTAAAACTTGTACTTTAAGGCATTTGATCGCATTTTAACTTTCAAACATAGTTTAGAAGTGTTCATGACTTTAATTTGTCTGTTCGTGCACTAATTTTCGTACATCAACTTGGATTGCTCAGTAATTTGTTATTGGCATTTACTGCAGCACGATCGATCGAACGGAAAATGAAGAGCGTAGATATTGGTAAATCATTTACAGGAACAACCATAAGTATTCAATTATATTGTTATTATGGAAAAATAAAATCGTTTCATAAACGTTCAAAATTTTAATCAAGAGTAACATATTAATATGTACGTTTTTCTGCTTCGACGTTTGGTTATCCGTATAGAAAATAAATAAGCACTTTTTTTTTCTTAATGTGAAGCACTTTTTTTTCAATGATAGATAAAAGCCAAAAAAATTTTAACGATCTTTTCGTTCTAACTGGAGTGACGAAAAAAGCTCACTCATTCGCTTCAAGCAATTACGTTGACTACACGAGATAATAAATAAAAAATATCGAGACGGAGAAAGAATTTCTTTTTCAAACCGCCGCATTTTTTTTTTTCGTGCTCTTCGAGAGGTCTGCTTTGTTTATACGCAGCACCGTTAGAATTCCTGTTCACTTACTGATTGCATCACATTGTTAACAATAAATCTCCTGGTTAAAAACCCACAAGATTCCTGACAACACAAGCAAGTAAAACCACATATTCAAAATTATTAGTTGAATTAACTTTTCAAATATCATCTAATTTAAGCGTTTTGATTATTAAATGTTACTTATCCAGTGCTGATAAATATTTTTTGGTAAAATTTATGCATGATAGAAATAACAAGACATGTACATAACGGCAAACTGAAGAATTAACGTACTTTCAAACACTTTTAAATATGCTCGAAAACCTTAAGAGATGCACTATGATCAAATGCCTGTACTTACGCAAGATTTTGAAGAGTAATCGCAGAAGTGTTTAGTTTAAATCCAATTTCGTACTTACTTCATTCAATGTGAAAGTGCATCTCGTAGTTACTTGCTTCGTCCGCCATTGGTTGTGGTTGAACGATGTCAGACAGCGCATGCGCCAACGTGTCAGCCTTGCATTTAGGAGGTCCGTTTTCATATTTATTAGCGCCATTCACCTTGATCACATTTCCTAACCTCCATTGCACCCTGAGGCACCGTGTTTTCACCCTAGGGAGCCAAATAGCTTTGCAAAGGCACCCGTAGTTTCGACAGTGTATGCTTTCTATTGCATGCAAAGTAGACACTGGGTGTCAGGAGGAAAATCAAGATTGTGGTTCAGAAATAAAGGGGCCATCTATTTAACACTCTCATTACCATCAGGTTGAAGTTAAACTATCTCTCTTTAGCTAAATTTAGAAAGAGCACCATTAATTAAAAACCACTTGGTGACCGATCAGCTCGACAAATGCTCATGTGATTGTGGTCATAAACGCTTTCATGCTGACTGCCTAAAAATAACCCTGAATCTCGGTCCTATCTTCGGTCTGAGGATGGAAACTCACTTGCAGAAGTCAAAGGAGACATTGACCACTTCAAACTCACAACGCGACACCAGCGGGTAGGAACGATGGCCGATTTTCTGTATCACACTTTGGACGACTCTAGCCTCCTCTACCAGCGCCTCTTCTTTAGGAAACTACAAAATAAATATAAAGGAAATGTGATCAAACTGGGAACCCTTTTTGGTAAGGTAGAGTGCTGTACTTTGAGACACTTTTCATATTTTAGTTTTTTACGTCAATTATTTAAATCAAATTTAAAATCTAAAAGTCACATTAAAATACCTCAATAGGATTGACCGGGGCACGTTTACACAGTGCCCTTTTTCCGAAACGAGTTATAACTGGAGATCCAACAGTCATACCAGATTGATGCTACTCCCTAGCAAATATTCTAACAACTTTTTGAGCATCAGTCGAGCTTCGGCTTAGCAGGCGGATAGAAAAATCTGTTTTCTACCAAGTTGAGTAAATTTTGTGTTGAACATTTTGAAGCTTATTGTGAATAAATAATACACAGTTAAGAACAAATAAATATATAAAAATTAGCAGAATTTTATCCTTTTTTGAGAAGTGTATTTGTATGGAAAGAAAAATTATTGAATTTTGTTGCACGTTAAAAATAAATCCAAACTTGCCGACTGGGCACGTTTACGCATTTTCAGTGGGGCACATTTACGCACATTCTTACTGTGTCTTATTACTCTGTCTTACTTCAAAACGGGGCCCGGACGCTTTTTTTGCTCTGTATTGTTTCAAACCTTTAATTTTTTATGTTATTTAGTTTTGAAAATCACCATTCATTTCTAATTAAGTAACAGATTCGTATCTTATAGCTTACAATCATATAGCGTTGTCTTCATGCCTATAAAACGTTCTTTTCATAATTGTGTGTAATTTTCTTATTATTAAAGTGTTTTACGATAAATAAAACATTTAAGTTTGGTTAAATATTTCATACACTTACTCCTTGCCAGGATTTTTACTATGCGTAAACTTGCCCCGCGTTTGGGGCAAGTTTACGAAAACGACTTGGACTCAAAAAACATTTTTTTTACGGTTAAAACACAAGCTGCGCATCAACTGAATATACGAATTTTGACTCCATTAACTGCTTCATACAATCACAATGTTTAAAATTTCCTCGGTTAAAACATAAAAATTAGAAAATTCGTTGAAAAAAATCTTTGTAAACGTGCACCGGTCTACCCTATATACTTCTCAGAATTTATTTATTTTTTCATTCAGACAGTTTGAAAATAAAATATTGCCAGCTATTTAAAGTAAGAGTTCCAAACTGTCCTACGGTACAACATCCTATTGTACCTTGGGACACATCCTATTGTACCATGGGAACTCTTCATGATTCACGAAAAAGCCATATACTTAAACCAATTTTGAACCAAAAAGCAAAAAAAAATATTTTTTTCATGGTAATGAATACAGTTATGAATAATGAATAATAAATCATAAATAATGAGTTAAAGAAGTATTATCTAACAGTAAATGTGATTAAAAGAGCGCATCAGATTAGAACATTTTTCCATTTTTCTAAACACATCTTAATTATTAAAAACCATGCATTGTTGCACCTTAGGACGTGTCCCAAGGTACAATATGTTTGGCTGTCCCGAGGTACAATCACCACGTGGTTTAAGAAAAACCAAGTGCTGGTCAGTCTAGATTCACTATAATCAGTTTCTCAAAACTAAAATATTTAAAGTATTTCTCTTTTATAGCAAAATAAAATTCAGTTTAGTTTTACAAATACAAAGACAGAAAATTAACTTCGGAATCTTTCTATCACAAAATCATCAACTCTATTGATGCAGATTGTTACTATGGCCCATTTTGAGGAGAAGGTTACTATTAGAGGTTACAAAAAACATGGCTGCTAAAAATAGATTTTTAGAACTAAGCAGTGTAACCAGCAGTGTAACCCAAGGTGAAACTCTACCCTACTTGTCGTGGAAACCTTCCCTATGGATACTTACCATGTTTCCGCCTATGAGTTCTCCATTAATGCAAGCTGTTGAATACTTGCTGCAGAAACTTCCCAGATCTTCCAGGGGTTCGCACATGTTTGGTTTGATGCGACAGTACTCGCGACGACGGAGCCTGAGGAGTATAGAAAAAAAAACATGTCTTCACACAAGCATAGAAGGAAAATGATCATACAAAATTAATTACCAATTCACTTAAAATATATTATCTCGATAACCGATAAATAAACTGGGAATATTACGAAAATACAGCCATTCTTTACCGAATGCACACGTGTATGAGAGGGTGGGCAGAAAAACACTTTTTTTCTATTTATTTCGACGATAGGTTGTGCGGAAAAGGTGCCGTTGGTGGAGCAAAGTGTATATACAAAACCTGATTTTTATTTTTATTTTTATTTTTATTTATTTATTTTTTTTATTTATTTATTTATTTATTTATTTATTTTTTTGACAATTTCTTGATCTGCCACAATAGGGTTGCTTCCTAGTCACTGAAGTTGATAGAAAGAGCAAAAAAAAAAAAAATAATAATAATAATAATAATAATAACATGGACCCAGAAAATACTTTTATTTTCCCCAGAGTTATTTTTTAGTTAATGTATTAAAATGTCCGATTTTTCAAATAAGGCGTGGTTTTTATGACGTCACAAATGATGTAATTTGCCGCATTCCACTGGCGCACTGAATGCTTACGCCTGCTGTCTACCGCATTTCCAGGTTAAGTTAATTAAGATGCGAATTAAATATTGCGCTCTACGCTTGCAATCAACCATATCGTTGCCACTACATATGAGTCACAATTCATCATTTGTGATGTCATGCGCAGACGCGTAAAAAATAAAATTGAGTCTGCGCAACGATTTAAATATTTTTTTAAAAATAGTAAACTTTGTCAAATTATTTAAGAAATGGTCAGATCCTATGTTTTTAGCACATTCTTTCAGAAAAAAATACTTTTAAAATTTCGGAAATGAGCCCATCGAGCTGAAGTTCAGACCAAATGCTGTTTTTTGATGTTTTTAGCAAAGTTGGTAAAATAGTATATTTTCGATGTTGAGTAGCGCGAATGGCACTAAATTCTCATAAAAATTTGAGAAGTGTGGTATAGTTCCTTCCTTTGCCAGAAATGCGCAGACGTTTTGAGAACTTCATTATTTTTTTGTTCAAAGAATTTTTATATTTCCGTATAAAAACTCATTTTAAGAATTGCATTATTGCACATGGGTACTTCCCATGAAAAAAATTCTTAGCATATGTATTCACGCATAGGCTTTAACTCTCAGAAAAGATATCTAAAACATACGAATTGCTGAAGATAATATATATGAAGTACTTGGAAAAGTCACACTTAATTTGAAGCACAAATAGTTCTAGATCGATTACGAACAGCATGAAAAATTTTCCCACCCATTTTAAGGGAATGGTGCAAGTTTTCGAATAGAATAAGTGGTTTATGGAATCTTGAAAAATAGTTTTTCTTCTTTTTGCATTCCAATAAAATTGCGCTTTCACAATATCATCACTGTCTGCAGTTCGCAATTAAATTTAGCTAGTAAAAGAGAATGTAAAAAAGTATCTAAAAGTATTATAACGCTTCATAAGAGGTTTTAATAAGGAGTGTAGCTATTTTAGCAGTTTAGAACTTTATTTTGCGCAAAAAAAAAAAAAAAAAAACCCAGCGTGGAATTAAAAAAAAAAAAACTAATAGTGGTGAACGTAATTTCTTTCAAAAATGTCAAAAACTATTTAAAAAGTAAAATATTGTTTTTAAGCTTTGAGGTATAAAAAAATGTCTAACGTTAACCTACATTTCTAGTAGCTACGTAACATAATTTTCCCATGAAATATAAAATAAAAAATTACAAGCACTGTTTTCTTCGTTTAAGGAAAATGTATAAGAAAATATTATTAATGAAAAAGAAATGAAGTAAATAAGAAAATGCTATTGAACGTCGTTGTTCGAAAAACACAATTTTTACATCTTCCTAAATACACTCACTGGCCAATGAATTAGAAACCTTTGAGATTTTCATTTGAATGCGTGCACTGTGCAAGGGTCTGGAGGGAGTATCATGATATGGAGCATGTTCTGCTGGCATAGAATTGGTGACCTGGTGCTCGTCGAAACAAACAGCCATGCGATACCTAGATGTACTGTCAGATCAAATACACCCTGCGATGTTGCATTTTTATCCTGATGGCGACAGATACTTGTTGTTGTTGTTGTCGTGTGCCAGCTTAATTGGCAATTTGGGGTGCCCTGCTTCATTTTTCCAACTGTACCGTAATTTGGTGTGAAGTCCGACTTCTACAGTAAAAACATGCCATATGGACCCGTTTATAGGATAAGCAACCATTCACACCATAACAACACATTCACACAAGATAAGGACAAGGACAGGAGAGAGAAAGTACGTCTATGCCCGAGTTAGGACTCAAACCCGAACCTTCCTGTCGCAGTCAGACTTCTCTGATCACTAGACAAGGCAATCGGACTTCATCGACAATACTGTAACTACACTGCTTGACAATTGCTAAGGAACAAGTGATTTATGCAAATTTGTGCCTCAGACAGCTGACCAATGGAAATAAATTCAAGATCAGATGGCATGGTAGATCAAGGCACATTATCTGCATAAGAAACAGTGCATACAAACTCAAGATTCGTACGAAAATTCACGCTGTTTGGTGTTTAACAAAAATAGTGCTGGATGCAGAAAAAGTTTTTTCTCTGAAATTCTGTTTGGTTCTTGAAATATTTAAGAGTAAAATGTCAGCAAGACATCATTTGATAACCTACGATCGTGGACGAGCAGTTGGACGACTGGAAGCAGGTCAAAGTGATTTATGCAAATCACTTTGACCACTGTAGCTGTTGAAATGGATGTAACAAAAAGTGTCATCTCGCGATTAAAGAAGGCCACTGAAGATGGAAATGCTTTGCAAAAGCATGTCGGGGATCGTGGTAGAAACACCACACCTTCAGAGGATCGCTATGTAGTCCTCGTCGCAAAAAGGAACAGAAAATTCACTCCTGGAGGGATAGCTGCAAATTTCACAACCGCTACCGGTGCGCATGCTTCTGCAAGAACTATCTCATGGCGATTAAAAAATGTTGAATTGTATGTACGGAAGCCCGTACGTTGCATCCCACTTCAACCACGCCATCGTGGAGAGAGATTACGCTGCTGTAAGGATCATGTTGGTTGGGATCGTTAAAATTGGTCTAGAGTGATGTTCTCTGACGAATCTCGTTTCAGTGTGACAAGTGATTCTGGTCACCAGCTACTGTGGAGAGAGCATGGAACACGTTATGCACAAAAATTTGTTTGTGAACGTGATCGGTACGGCCCTCTGGCGTGATGGTGCGGACAGGCATCATGTACAATGGCGGAACAGCGCTTCACATTTTTGAACAAGGAAGCGTTACGTCACAAAGATATTGCAGAGAAGTTATACTGGATTATGTTCGTCTTTTTAGGGGGCTGTAGGTCCAGACTTTCTCTTTATGGACGGCAATGCACTGCCACACAGGAGCATTAAAGTATCACACACTGCAAAGTGAAAACATTCTCCGTATGTAGTGGCCTGCGTTCTCTAACGACTTAAATCCAAATGAACATGTCTGGGAGGGTCTTGGCAGGCGTGTTGCGCAAAGAACCGTCCCTCCCAGAACAGTACAAGAACAAAAATCCGCCTTGAGAGAGGAGTGGGAATATATCCCCCAAGAACTCCTTGATAGTTTAATGGGGTGTATGGAAAACAGATGCAAAATGTGCATTAGTGTCCATGGTAATCACATGTCATACTAAAGTACTCATGTCTCCATCATTTTGACCTAGATCAGTTTTTTGTTGTTGTTTGAAAATCATCTAAGTAGGTGTTTTTTTTTTTAATTTAAGTTTTTACTTCATTGATACAGTAATATCTGTACTATTTCGTACTTGTAATAAAGGCATATCCTCCCTACTAACTATGTATTTAGTTTGGTTTCTTTAATCATTGTCTATTCTTAACTATTCCAAAAAACATAATTGTATCTTAGCAATTGTCAAGCAGTGTATACATCGTTCCAGAAGAGTTGAAAATTGCTTCGTTGAGCATCCGTCTGACTTCCAACACCTTCCCTGGCCACCGCATAGCTTGCATCTGAACCCCATAGAAAATGTGTGGGACATGGTGGGAAGTCGCATCCGACAGCACTCCGCTCTTCCATTTAATTTACAAGATCTAAAAAGCTGTATTGCCAATTCATGGTATTCTCTGGATATAAATATACACCAGAAGCTTGTAGACTCCATGCCCAAACGAATCAGAGTAGTTATCCGTGCAAAAGGTGGTCCAATAAAAAATAATCTTGGGTTTCTAATTCATTGACCAGTGAGTGTACTTTTCACTCAGAATTCGTACCAATTTCTAGCAAAACACATGGTAAACAAATTTCTCTATTTTGACTCACCCATTCCGGTTACAAATTGTAATGCCGGGGACATCGACAAAGGGTGGAGTGGTGACTTGGACGTCCACGAGGGTTGGGTAAGAGAAATATATCACAAGGAAGGCAGAAGTCTGATATAAGAACCTAAAATGTTAACAATGAACCAATTAAAGAAATAACATCTAACGTCATACACATCTAAACGTAACAGCCATTATCACATCTTAAACCAAAGTAATTCGATATTAAAAGGTGCTTAAAAGTCCTTAACTTTACGGAGTCATTAATAAACTAAGAAAAAGAAACTTCACTCATTGTGACACAATTAATAACTATCACCTGATGTGAGTCCTAAATGTGAGTGATTCACATCCCCTGACGTGAATGATTCATTAAAATCTCTTACTTTCACCATTTTACGAAATCGAGGTACTTGATTGGAAGCGTTTATCCAAGCCTACACTGTAAAAAATTTTGTGGAACCTTACTACACATAAAATCGATGGCCGAATAGCCAAAGCCGAATTTAGCTCCATATGCCACCCATAGGCAGATTTAAAATCTGCCACCTCCCCTTCCCCTCCTTTAAAGAAAAAATTCCTCGACTCAAAAAAAAAGGGCAAAAAATAGTTTTCCGGAAATTTAAACTGTCTAGCTTATGAAGAAATGATGACGTTTCACGTTCAGGGAAGCCCCAATAGGAGGTCACTGTGACCTCCCAAAAAATTCCTTATTTATTTAATTTTGCTGACGGTTTGGCACATTTGGATATAATATAGCGCCATTGAGATTTTTTTTTTTTGACATGCGTACATGCTCGCATTTTATCATTCGGTAAAATGGGAACTTCCTTCGGCAAATTGGAAATTCCTTCTCTTACAAAAATTTTAGTTCGGGGCTCACCTGTTAATATGTCATTTTGTACGTCATTCACGGCTCAAGTACAATTCTTGGGAAGGTTATTAAACGATTTACATAGGATCAATGTAAATAATATTTCCATACTTGAAAAATATTTCATCTTCATGATATGTGTGAAAGTAAACATATTGAAATACAAGAAAAGGATGTCGCTATGGAAAATAAAAGAATGCTAATATTTCACGTTCAAAAATAATAATTAAAAAAAATGTGCTGTTAAAACAAAATTTGCCGCCCTAGGCAGCTGCTTACTCTGCTTGTTGGGAAATTGGGCACTGAGTATAGCTGCCTCCGCTGCTCTGAAGCAACTTAACTGATAAAACTGGTATAAAATTTCACGTCGCTTGAGGAAGATTACATCATGGTAATGTCACTACGTTTCACGAACTACGTCACTACGTTTCTGTGTAAGGTTACACCGGAATTTTCTGTGTGCTCATACAGAATTTGTTTGAAAGATTACGCATTAGCAAAAATTAAGCTTTCATCTGACTTTCTTGGATGGTTACTCATTTTTAAGTGTAAGTTCACTTATACTTCAAGTTATACAAACAAGACATTTTACAGCACTGAGAAGGAAAATAGCACTCAGCACTCCTTAGTGATGTCAAACCCACAATGCCAGAGGGATAGACAAAGCGCAAAGCAAAAGTGTTTTACCGCTCGACCCCGGCTTCGATTCGCTAATAAGAGTTTAGGAGTTCAGCGTTGGTGCTGATCTTTACGCATGCGCTTTGAATTCTACCTCAGTTTTTAAAGTAGTTTCAACTGCAGGTGAGATTTTACACAAACCATAGTTCAAGGTTCCTCCAACAAGTTGAGTTTTAAAGAAATGATAGGACTTACTCCAGCATTCGTGTAACGTTTTAATCCTGTGTGTAATCCTGGTTTGCCTTACACAAATTTTTTACAGTGTAATGGCGACAATGAGTAAAATATTTTAAAAGACTTTCTATCTTAAACACAAGACGTGGTATCTTTACTAATAATAAAGCTAAAAGTCTCTCTGTCTGGATATCTCTCTGTCAGGATCTCTGTGACGCACATAGCGCCTATACCGTTCGGCCGATTTTCATGAAATTTGGTACAAAATTAGTTTGTAGCATGGGGGTGCGCACCTCGAAGCGATTTCTCGAAAATTCAATTTTGTTCTTTTATATTCCAATTTTAAGAAAATTTTACCGAGCAAATTATCACAACGTGGACGAATAAATTACGAAATTATCATAACGTGTAACCGTAACATGGGCAAGCAAATGAATATAGCAAATTGGCGAGAAATTCATCATCCATTATTTGTAAATATACAGGCGAACCAAATGACCTTTTAATTTTCTACTACGGGCAAAGCCGTGCGGGTACCACTAGTCCCGTATAAAATAGAAAAAATATTTGCGGACGAATCTAGATTCTACTCACCCAGTGATACTTCCCAGCAAAACGAATGTCTTGAAGACCTTACTCCGCGTGGTCGGAGCAGCGACGATCTGCGGCACTCCGGTCAACATGGACTTCTGCAGTAATTCTCGCCAGTAGCCGGCAATGTCTTCCTCCTTCTTCTTCTCGGGATCTGATGCCATCTTGCATGTCTTCCGAAATACGGGATATGGCGTCGGAGGTCTCGAAGACCCATCCATTGCTGTGGCTGTGAATGGAATCCGGAAGAAGAAATTTTGAATGAATCAGTTTTCAAAGCTGTGTGCTGACAGTCGCATACCTTACACACTTACCTTACAACAGTTAAAGGTGAGAAAAAGTTTCCGACGTTTACTTGACTAAAGCGATATTCGTTTTATAAGAAGGCATTCGTACAGGAGGCTGCCATTTAAAGGAAGTAATTTTTAAAAAAGTGCTAAATTCCATTATTGTTTCCACGTATGCAAGTTCTAAGGCTTCAGTTACCATGAATAAACTACATTTCTTCCATTACTCTTGTTTTTATTGGACTGTTAAAAAACTCCAGCTTTTTAGGGCACCCTGAATATAAGCCATAAAGGTTACATAGATAATAACATCATGAATAAAATAGTGGAAAGCACCAAACTTGCAGGATGCTCATTTTCAAGAAATTTTCATGCCTTGAGAAACATTGATTTAAAGGAAAATTATGTACAACAATGTTTGAACGGCACGCACGTCAGAAGTAGATATTTGACCACGTGCCAGCAGAAAACTCAAAATACTTCAGAAGACTCAGAGAAGTATGTATATATGTAACAAAGTTTCGCAGCGAGAGAAACAGTAGAATAAATCAGATTAGAGCCGCTTGACAGAACCAAACATTGAAATAGGCACTTAGCTCATATAAACTACGACAGATGAGCCTCTAAGATCTCAGAAAAACAGTTTTATGGTTTGGCAGGGGCGGCAAATAGGGGGAGCAAGAGGGGGCGGTTGCACCCCCAAATATTTTGCGCAGAATGTTAAGAAATCAGGAAATTCAATTTACCTAACGCGCAAATCAGTGATCATATGCAATAGGAAGTTGGAAAAAAAAAATCTGCAGATGATCTTTAGTAAAAGTTGATGAAACTCGAGACCTGTCCAGCCACGAGCAAGTGTTTTTCGCTATTTGGATAAAAACTTAGAAATTCATGAATCATTTTCAGAACTTTCATAATAAAAAAATAGATGGAGAATAAGTTTGTTTCAACTAAAGAAGAAATTTCCTCATATGGTTTAAATGCCTCATACTTGTAAGAGCAGTGTTAAGGTGATGCTTCTGCTTCCAATGTGAAAGGGCAGTGCAGTGTGACTGGCCCGATTTTTACCAGAAGTTTCTTGGTATTTTGAGTTCATTGTTGCGCTCATATTTTAAATATACGTTCAGTTAGTGAGTGAACATTGATTCCTCCTGTTAAGAGGCATATTTAAGCAGTTCAATACATTGTATACTTTCATGGAAACTTCTTACAAAAGACACGCTATTTTTGAAAAAAATTCGTGCATCAACAGATACTTTTGCTGGATGAGGCACAAAATGGTCTTCAAAAGTTAAAGCTAGAACTCTTGATCGAGCTCCTATTAAGAGCTTCTTGTTAATTTGGATTTATTGGACATATTAAAAAATAAATAAATAAAAAAGTGACAAAAATCCACATGATGATGCAAAGTCAAATGACTGACTCAATATTTTGTATCAAATAATAGATTCATTCAGTTTCTAATTTAACACAAGATTTAGTGATAAATCTAAGTTCAATATTATATGTGCAGGTTATTGAACAAGATAAATAAAATATTTCAGTTACAAGTAAAAGTTGTTGAACGAAGCAAAAAGAATTGTTTAGCGAGTGTACTTCAATGATGAAAAGACTAGAGCACAAATTTTAAACTTGCATGTTTTTTTTTTAAGAGAAAAATTTTAAAGATGCGTTTTCTAACATAACTTTGTAGCTTAAATTATTTTTTCACCGATTCCAATCAACTCAGCTAACTGTGAAAGATCATTTTCGTGTCTCAGAAGGTTAGAGATTTTTTTTTTTTTTTTTGGTGCATGATGGGACAAGCAAGACTTTCATCTTCAGCTATACTGCCAAGAGCATGCCGCTGGATATTGACGGAATATAGTATCAAGATTTCCCCTTCTTCTGGATTCCAAAAATCGTGCATTAAAAATTTACTTTAGAAACGGTAGTATCAAGATCTTTTCTGTTATAGCTGACTATAAAATAAATTAAAAGTGTGGATATTAAAATTTGAATTTCTTTAATGACCTTACTTTAAAAAAAAATGTACTCGTATTTTATTCCACATTGAGAAAATTCATGTTTAAAAAAACTCGACCCCCCCAAATGAAATGTTGAAATGCGCCCCTGTGGTTTGGGGTGGGGAATTTTTCGAAATCTTAGCAGCCAAGAATATTTTTAACCAGCCAACAGCATAGGATACGTAACCGATGACCTTAACAATAATAAAAAATTAAAAAAAAAAACGTAACTGTAAGGTGAACTGAAAGGTGTTACTTCCAGATCATTTGAAAATTAATTTAGTGTAAATGAATTCTCTCATTTTTATAATGCAATTACTAGAACCCAAATTTTATGACCTAAAAAATTCATACAAGTGCTCATAGCAAAGAATGTCCTTAAAAGCATTAGAAAATACCTTTAAAACAAAAATATACTTACGATAGCACATAAATTTAATAGAACCTGTGTCTTCTAGATTTAAATAATTCTTAGAAAAATATGTATGTTAAGAGAAAGAGAGAAGCAGTTTTTATTAGAGTTTAACATATTCTTTAATTTCAAAAACGGCAAAAACATAAGAAACGCTTCCTCCGAAGAATGACTCAATAACGAAAAAATCTTAAACCGTTAATACAATAGTAATAATAATACATAATAATAATAATAATGATGATAATAATAATATCATAAGGTTGTATCATAACGTTGTAAAATGTAAAGAAAAACAGCGCTGAAATGTAGGAAAAATAATCCAAAATTTCGAAACATGCCAAAAAAAATTAATAAATAAAATGTAATCAAAATCAGAGTTTCGCAGAAAGCAGAGTATTCTTGCTATCATGCGACTTATTTAGTGTCACCCTCAAAACAGCACTTATCAATAAACTTAGCTGGAAAAATTGAATCAAATTCTTGTTGTTTCAAAGTAAAAATCGAAACTCTAGTTTTGTTTCTTGTTGTCTGTAACTATTTATTATTTCATTAATTAGCGCGAATTAAATGCAGTTATTTTTCTTTTAAACAGCCTCGACTCATAAAGCACTTAGCAGTTGCGTTTTATGAGTCTATGCTCGCTGCATGTGAAAACTTAATCTGTTTAACTTAAAATACACCTGTTACATCAGAACAATCACTCTTTAATGGTAAATCATGCAGTTCTCAAGTGTCACTAATGGCAAACCTCTGCTAACGATATTGTAACGGATTCGGTGCGACTTCCACTTTCTTGAAATGAAGACATAGTTCTTGATAAAAACACAGGAGCTTTATTTACACTATGTACAGGAAAAATCGTTAACAACTGCTAAATTATTCATCAGCAATTAAGCAATTATCACACAACACCGTAAACTCAACGTTTACACACGTATTTACTTCCAAATACGAAAACAACACAGCGAAATGCCTCGCAATATACAGAGCAAATACGCTCTCAGTTCGAAATCTCAATCGAAACTCCCCTCTTTATCCAGCGTAACGGTTTATATACACACCGAAAAGAAATCTCTCAAATATTCCACACGCTTCTGGAAAATAGTAGACAGTTATCAAATTTTATCAATGAACAAAAAGGAAATAGGGGGTTCGTATACTTTAGCCGAATGAAAAGGTGTTGTATATTCATTACGGGAAACTATTTACAGGTTACGTTACTACAATAATTACTATTTACAGAATTTGTAACATTGCCCCCTTCCCAAGGACTGCACGTCCCGGGCAGTACAATCCCCAGAAAGGGTGAGAAACTTCTATCACAAGTTCACAAATACACACATTAAATAATAGCCAATAATGCATAGGAAACACAATAATAACAAGAAATATTACTAAACATTAAAAGCAAAAAAATTATCTACAACTTTTATGTTATCAACCACGGTTGTTTACGTAATACTCATGAACTATGGCCATAGTATGGGGCTAACCGATCATAATGTACAACCCTAGGTTTTGCATTAGGTGATTTTTGGATCCTCACTACGACGTCATTTAGTCGGTTGAGGACTTTGTAGGGTCTATCCCAATGCGACTGTAATTTGGGTGACAGACCTTTCCGTCGGATGGGATTCCATAACCAAACCTTGTCGCCTTCGTTGAATTCATGTCCAGTAGACCTTGTGTCGTATCGGGTCTTCATCTTCTCCGCCGCGATGTTGATTCGCTCTCGTGCGAAGTTATGAACGTCTTCCAACCGGGCCTGGAGATCCTGGATGTACTCCTCAGGCGATGAAGGCGCATCCGGAGGACGACCGAAGACGAGATCACAAGGTAGCCGAAGCTCTCGCCCGAAGAGCATCTGAGATGGGGCATATCCGGTAGTCTCGTGGACAGCACTGCTGTAGGCCAGCAGGAAGAAAGGTAGCTTCTTGTCCCAATCCTGTTGATTTCTGGAGACCATAAGTGAGAGATTATTCAGGATTGTGCGGTTAAATCTCTCCACCATGCCGTCCGATTGTGGGTGTAGTGGTGTTGTCCTAGTTTTCTTTATTCCAAGAATTTGACATAGGCCCTTAAACACAGCAGAGATGAAATTCCTCCCTTGATCGGAATGAATCTGCAAAGGTGTTCCGTATCTCGAGATCCAATGTTGGACTAGAGTCTCTGCTACGGTGGTAGCTTCTTGATCTGGAATGGGATATGCTTCCGGCCATTTGGTGAAGTAGTCGATGGAAACAAGAATGTATTTGTTCCCATCAGCAGTTCTTGGTAGAGGACCCAGAATGTCGATCCCAATTCATTCGAAAGGAGCTCCAACGTTATACAGATGTAGCTTCCCTCTGCTTCTCTTCTTCGGTCCTTTACGAGCAGCACAGGCGTCACAAGAATGGCACCACTTCTCCACGTCATCCTTCGCCTTGCTCCAGAAGAAGCGCTCCCGAACTTTATTGAGGGTGTTCAAGACACCAAAATGTCCTCCAGTCGCACTACTATGTATTTCTTTCAGAACATCTGAAATCCTTGATCGGGGAAGTAGTAACTGCCACCTAGATGTTTTGCCGTCGTCAGATTCCCATTTTCGGTGTAGCACGCCGTTCCGTAAATGGAGCGAGTTCCATAAAGCCCAGTATCTTTTTGTTGCAGGACTGAAGATGGAAACGTCCTGCCAGCTAGGTCGCCGACTGTCACTTTCCATGAACTCCAAAATTGGTTTGATGTCGGGGTGTTCAAGTTGATCTTTTCGAACTTGGTCGTCACTCCATGGATCAGGTTCTGATGATATTGGAGTCGCTGTCACCTGATAGGCGGTAGGGCTAGTCGTTCCATACTGTTTCTCGATTCGGGAACAATAGTGGCAGTTCTCAGGACAGGGTCTTCTTGATAAAGCGTCAGCATTACCGTGAGATAACCCTTTTCGATGCTTGATCTCCATGTCATATTCCTGGAGCCGCTGTATCCATCTAGCTATCTGGCCTTCCGGATTTTTGAAGTTCAAAAGCAAGGTTAATGAGGCATTATCTGTCCGAAGCAGAAATTTTCGGCCGTAGAGGTAATGATGGAAGTGTTCTACAGCTTTCACTATGGCCAGTAACTCCTTTCTGGTGACGCAGTAATTTCGCTCCGACTTTGATAAGCATTTGCTCCAGTAAGCGATGACGTGTTCATTGCCGTCAATTTCTTGGGATAAAACAGCTCCGATGCCCTCGTGGCTCGCATCAGTGTCTAGGATGAAGGATTTTCCAGGCTGAGGATATGAGAGAATAGGCGTTGATGTTAAAGCCTCCTTCAGTCGTAGAAATGCATCTTCGCATTCTTTGGACCATTCAAACTTTTGCTTGCTCTCCGTCAGCTTATGCAAAGGTCGTGCAATGTTGGAAAAACCCTTCACAAACTTCCTGTAGTACGTGCAGAGCCCCAGGAAACTTCGCAGCTGATGGATGTTTTCGGGACGACTCCAACTCTTGACCGCAGATACCTTTTCTGGATCGGTTTGTACACCTTCAGAAGAGATGATGTGACCAAGGTAGTTCACTTCCCGGCGGAACAAATTACATTTGGACGGGCTTAACTTCAGATTGGCTTCCTTAAGCTTTTGCAGCACCTTCCTAAGATTTGCCAGATGTTCTTCGAAACTGCGTCCCACGATGATGATATCGTCTAAGTAGACCAGACAGGATTCGTAGGAAAGTCCTCTTAACACTGTCTCCATAAGACGCTCGAACGTAGCTGGTGCATTGCAGAGGCCGAAAAGCATCACTTTAAACTGCCATAAGCCTTGTCAAGTTGTAAACGCTGTCTTCTCTCGGTCATTAGGGTGTATCTCAACCTGCCAGTAGCCGCTCTTCAAGTCCAGGGTCGAAAACCACCGGAAAGAGTGTCCAAGGTGTCGTCTATCCGTGGAAGAGGGTAACTGGTTTTCTTGGTGATTTCATTCAGCCGTCGGTAATCGACACAAAATCTGGTGGAGCCATCTTTCTTTCGGACCAAGACGATGGGAGAGGCACAAGGACTGGATGAGGGTTCGATTACACCATTCTCCTTCATCTCTTTCAGGAGGGTTTCAACCTCTTCCTTCTTAGCGAACGGTAGTCGTCTTGGATGCTGTTTAATAGGGGGGTGTTCTCCAGTGTAAATCCTATGCTGCGTTAAATTCGTACGGCCAACATCCTCCGATGTAGATGAAAACAGATGCTTGAAGTCGTCCACCAATTCCAATTGTTCCGCAGCAGTTCTTTGATCTTTCGATAATGACGCACTCCCAATTAACTTCGATGTCAAGGACTCAGAAGACACAGTCTCGGGGGAATTGATTCTTCTAATGATGCAGTTTACTGGAGTACAAGATGCCAACACTTCACCTTTTCGGATATTCCTTGGCCTTTCGCTCACGTTGGCGACTCTCACAGGAATTACATCCTTAGAAAGGTCCACAAGCGTAGATGCTACCAGCACTCCTTTTAGGCTATTGCTTAGGTTAGGGTATTCAATGAGTCCAAATCGAAAACTATTGCTTTCTTCAATGGAGCCAGGTATTAATGATTCTGACCTTGAGGGAATCGATAAATCTGTCTGGGCTATTATTTGATGAGCGGATTTTACATCACTTTCTGCTGGGAAAACGGCTATGTCTTCTCTCATCGAGCGCAGCTCATTAGTCTTGAAGTCGAAGTTGAAGTCATACTTCTACTAAGTCCAATCCGAGAATGAAGGGGTCCGTGATATCAGCAACGAATGCCGTATGATGGTAGGTGGCATTCCCAAACACTATTTCCAAGTCCACTTTACCCTCAATCTCAATTTTGTCACCTGTCACAGTCTGGAGACTTACGCGTGGCGATGTCCACAACAGTTTCAATCCAAATTCACGAGCCACAACTGTCCTAACGATTGTCACATTGGCTCCAGTGTCGACAATCAGTTTGCAAGGATTCCCATTTACATGTGCGTAAATGAAAAGTCCATCACTGCCAATACTAGAAGAGGAAATCTGCAGAGCTCTGGTGGTGGTGATTTCCTTCCCTCGCGTAGCTTGGCGAGCCGGGCAACTCCTTCGCAGGTGTCCTTCACTACCACATTTCCAGCACTTCTGCTCTTGTTTCTTTTGGGCTGTTATGCTGCTCAGATGTCTTGCCAAGTCACCGAGTTGTCTCTCAAGTTCAGCGAGGTGGGACGACCTGGAATCAGACTCATCAGCTTCCTGAGTCCGGATTAGATGGCGATCCACGCGGGTTGCTTCTTGGGCGGCCTCGTATCTCATCGCATACACAACAGAAGAATTCAGGTCTTTGACATCCGCCATCCGTAGAGCTTTCGGGATTTCCGGATCTCGAACCCCGTCGATGTAATAGTTGAGTGCCAGGTTGTCTCGAACATCCGCAGGACAGTCGCAAAAAGCAAGATGAGACAGTCTCTCGACGTCCGCCGCTAGCTCTTGCAGGGTTTCCCCGGTTTTCTGGAAACGGGACTTCAACTGGAGTCGGCTGAAATCTTTCTGGCACTTCTCACCGAAGCGAAGCTCCAACGCAGATGTGAGGGCGGCGAAATCCAGGCGCTGGCCGTCCGGGAGGGTCTGAAGAATGTCCGTTGCGTCACCTCTCAGGGATGCTGCAAGATGGCAGGCCTTGGTAGCAGAGTCCCATTCGTTCGCTTCCGCCACTATCATGAATTGAGTTTTGTAAACCTGTCACGAAGTTTTCCCATCATATGTGGCAAGTTTAATGGACGGTCGAGGAACCGATGTGGGAGCGCCAAACTGTACAGAGCAGCTTTCCGCGGTCGCCAATCTCCTTTCCAGGTCTTTAAAGATGTCTTCTTTAAGTTGATGAAATTTTCTATCTTCTTCTTTCAATTTATTTTCTACAGCATTGCATCGGCCTTCAACGGTACTCAATTTTTCTTCAAATTTCTCTTCGATTTTATTTTCCACTGCGATGAATCGGCCTTCAACTGCTTCAAACTTTCCTTCAATAACATCAACTCGATGCTCTATCTCATTAAATTTATTTTCCATCACAGTCTTTACCGAAGTAAGGTCGTTTTTAATTTCCTCTTGGTTAGAAGCTAAATCATTTTTCAGTACCATTAAATCACTTTTCAATTGTTCTTGATTAGCCGCAATGTCATTTTTGAATTGTTCTTGATTTGCAGTAAAACTTGAAGTCAAATCACTTTTTAATTGTTCTTGATTAGCTGCCATACTTTCAGCCAAGTCACTTTTCGCAGCATTAATTGCTTCCAGAAGTTGTTTTAATTGGTCATCCATTGCGCGAGTAATCACCATAAAAACAAAGTCTATAAATTCAAACAGTCTTTATGAAAAAATGTCCAAAATCACACTTACTCCAAGAAAGTCCAGAAGAAGCCCCACGTTGGGCGCCAATTTGTAACGGATTCGGTGCGACTTCCACTTTCTTGAAATGAAGACACAGTTCTTGATAAAAACACAGGAGCTTTATTTACACTATGTACAGGAGAAATCGTTAACAACTGCTAAATTATTCATCAGCAATTAAGCAATTATCACACAACACCGTAAACTCAACGTTTACACACGTATTTACTTCCAAATACGAAAACAACACAGGGAAATGCCTCGCAATAAACAGAGCAAATACGCTCTCAGTTCGAAATCTCAATCGAAACTCCCCTCTTTATCCAGCGTAACGGTTTATATACACACCGAAAAGAAATCTCTCAAATATTCCACACGATTCTGGAAAATAGTAGACCGTTATCAAATTTTATGAATGAACAAAAAGGAAATAGGGGGGTCGTATACTTTAGCCGAATGAAAAGGGGTTGTATATTCATTACGGGAAACTATTTACAGGTTACGTTACTACAATAATTACTATTTACAGAATTTGTAAGAATATTATTAATCACAAAGAATCACAAGGTATTAAAACATTAGAACAATCACTCTTTGATGGCAAATAAATCATGCAGCTCTCAAGTGTCACTACTGGCAAACCCCTGCTTCAATGAAAAAAAAATGAGTTGTGTGAACTGGGGGGAGAAGGGACACCTCTTGGCCCGGGACCGAGCCTGAAGGGGGCCCGAAGTTTTTTTAATTGGGGGTGAAATATATGTAGAGACGTAAGGGTTAACAATGTGTAGGAGGGCCTCATAAAAGTCATTTGAGACGAGCCCCCCAAAATGTCTGTGCACGTCCCTGCTAATAATCACACGGTATTGATAACATCAGAACAATAACTCTTTAATGGCGAGTAAATCATGCAGCTCTCGAGTGTCATTAATGGCAAAACTCTGCTCACAGTATTAATAATCAGAGAATATCAGAAATCCAGATATTTTGATGAATTGCTTATTTCATTAGATATTTTTAAGAGATTTCAGGGTACTGTGAGCTATGCTATCAACTAACATCTCATTTATTCCCCAAGTCTTCCCTCCTTCTCTTCTTAAATACAATGCTCAAAACAATTTAAGGATATTGTAAGCCTTTGTACAAAAAAAAGGTATTAGCAAATATTTTTTTGGCATAGAATCGAGAAAGGGGGTTACAAATGCAAGTTTTTCCTTATTTCAAACATCGCAGTAAGCAAATTTTGCGTTTGACGTCAAAGACGACGTTTATGTGGCGGCGAATGAGATTTCGCTCTTAACTTATTGTAAGACAAAGCAGAAAAGAATGATCGACGTTCAGTAAGCGCGTTGTTTCAATAAGTGCGATGCCTCAACGAACTCATGTAACGGAATCAGAAGCTTCTAAAGTGGTTGGCAGGCAATAGGGGAGCCAAACACAAGCCAAGGCAGCAGAACCTATTGGAGTTTTGCAAAATGTGATTTCTAGGATATAGAAACGTTTTCTAGAGACTGGAAATGCTGTCCGAAGATCAGGGCAAGGTCGCAGACGGTCAACAACGCTCAATAAAGACCGTTATTTAGCTTTAACGGCTCCGAGGCACCGAAGTATGAATGCCACTCCACTACAACGACACCTTCGCTCGGGTACTGGCACCACAATTTTGACCCAAACTGTCCGAAATCGCCTTTACGCTGTAAGTCTGTAAGCTCGTCGACCAATGGTATGTGTCACATTAGCTACGAGGCATCGTCGTGCTACAAGGAGCGAGTAATAGAGCATGTGAATTGGAGAAGAAATGAATGGATCAATATTATTTTCTCTGACGAGTCCCGTTCTTGTCTTTATCCTGATAATGGCGTATTTCCATCTAGAGGGAGCGTGGCACTGAAAGTGTCAGATTTGGTGGTGGTGGTGCGATGGTGCATGCTGGCATCTCCATTGATGGGCGCACCAATCTGCATGTCATTTCGAATTCAACTCTACCCGGTTGTCAAAGTAGGGATGAGATCCTCAGACCTATTGTACTCCCTTAACCTGCAGCAATTGGGGTAACTTCATGTTAATGGACGACACTTGCAGACCACATCGTTCTAACTTGATGAATGATTTTCTTTTGGAGGAAGAAAGGAAGAAATCATACGAATGGAATGGTCAGCGTGTTCTCTAGATATGAACCCAATAGAACATGTTTGGGACATTCTAGGCAACGTGTTTCTTGACGCCTACCACCTCCACTAACTCTCCAAGAACTGGAAAGAGCTCGTCAGGAGGACTGGAAGAGAATACTCTAGCCCCTCATTAATAGCCTTGTGGCGCCACCAGCGCCCGCTAGGAGGCGCACTCCTTTCCTCAAGACCGAACTGGATCCAGGGGTAGTAGGTACCAGGACGCGGACGAGCAACTACCACCAACGTCAGCTCCTCGCCATTTCTCGTCCCCAACTACAACTTGTAAATACATTGTAAGTATCTATGTAAATAGTCAGTTAATAAATAGTGTAACCCGTACCTACAGCCTGATTGATTTCATGTCTCAGAGGTGTTTTACATTGCTGGCCGTCCGGGGTTACTATACCCCACGGCCATACCCCCTACTAGAAGGGTTTTTTTTTAAGGAAACCCCAATTTTTATTAGCTTTCCTCATACGCACAAAGTAAGTTTTTTCCCTTTCGTACCCAAAATATTTTTAAAAAGTAATTTTTTCTGCCATACAAATGTAATTTTTGTCTCACATAGTTTACTACGTCTGTCGATAGTGTATCAATCATCCAAAAAGTTTTCCAGGTTCAAGATCAACCCAAAACCTCAATATCCTTTAATTGTTTTGAGCAGTGTGTGTGCCAAATTACTTTCAAAAATCCGGAGTTCGCACACTTTTAAGCCACGCTGCGTTTTGTTAACTCTCAACCACCAGTACAGCAGAAAGATCTGTTTGCTTTTTAATGAACTCATGATTCACTAACTGATAGCTAGTTTTATGCGTCTACTGGAGGATGAGTCGAAATGAAATGAGGTGTGACTTTTTTTCTTCTTTCTAATGGGGTTGCAGAAGAGGCAGAGCTTTTTGCAGACGTAGTGCGATCCCCCGGCTTAGCAACAACTCTTTCACGTGGCACCACTATACGGAGGGATGCCATTGCCACGAGAATTTCGGCGCCCAGTTTCCCCACTAGATGGAGGCACCTGGGTTCTATTTGATGCGAAGCAGCACTAGGAGTTAAATCTTGTCAAGAGATGCTCCATGCCAAACGAGTACTCGAGGGATCTTTTACATGCCGCATAATATTCATACGACATGAATGCTGTCGATTTTCTGCATCTTGAAAATCCACCTACGAGAGCCAGGATTGAACCTGTACTTTTGGGCCTGACCAGCGTCTAACCACTACACCACTCTGTCGGCATGAGGTGTAACTTAAGAGTATGTGAACCCTGGGTTCTTATAACTAATTTTTTATCGAGGAGAGAAGGAGGGAATGCCTGGTAAGTAAATGTTATTTATTGATAGCAAACCACCCTGAAATTTTTGAAAAAATATATAAACCACCAGTACAGCAGAAAAATCAGTTTGCTTTCAAATGAACTCATGATTCATTAGCCGATAGACAATTTTGTTGATGAGTCGGTATAAAATGAGGCGTGACTTATGAGTATGTGACGCCTGGATTCTTGTAAATAATTTGTTATTGAGGAGGGAAGGAGGGAATGCCTGGTAAATAAATATTATTTATTGATAGCATAGCACTCTGAAGCCACCTGCCTTCTCTAGTGTTCAGAGAAGTCTGACTGCGACAGGAAGATCCGGGTTCGAATCCCGGCTCGGGTATGAACGTACTTTCTCTCTCCTGTCCTTTCTTTGTGTGAATGTGTTGTTATGCTGTGAATGGCTGTCTACCTTATAAACAGATCCTTAAGGCTTGTGTGTACTGTAGAAGTCAGACTTCACACCAAATTACGATACAGTTGGAAAAGGAAAGCAGCTCACCCCATTTTGCCAGCCTAGCTGGCACGCGACAGCAACAACAACATAGCACTCTGAAATCTCGAAAAAATATTTAAATAAAATTATGAAATCAAGAGCTTCAATATTTAGTACAAAAGTATTCAAATTTAGCAACTAATCTGGAACAAAATTTTCGACCGAAACGTAGGAACTAATTTGGGATGGAGGGAGCAATAATAAACAGACACAGAAGAATAACATTGTTGCGAAAAACACTACTCAAGAAGTACTAAAAAACAATGACATAAAAGAAAGGTATGATAATTAAATAACTCATTAAGGAGCTGTCATGTATTTATGTTTTAAGTTTTAGCAGATTGGCAACATCGAGAAAACAAACCACGTAACTTGATATTGGAAATGATTAATTTTAAAATTGTACTCATCGGAATTGTTAGCAATAAAATCATGATACAATACTTAACATGGTGTCAGAAGTAAAGTACTCACGTAGCCAGTACTAGAAGCAAAAAAATGCTTTTGATTAGTTATTTTATTTGTAAAATCTGATTCCGGGAGTTTAGGGGAAAAAAATGGCTGCAAATCTTCCAAAAATAGCAGCGTTTCATCCCGGCTCAAATCCATCCGAGGCTTGGCGCCATTGGCGAGAAGATTTTAACGATTATGTAGAAGCATTAAAATATGGTAAAGAATCGGAAAATACGAAAACGGCCCTTGGAACTACTTTGATACCCCCCCCCCCCCCCCCCAGACCACACTTTACTTGCGTTTGAGCAGATTTGTATCTGCCCAATGGCTATCGAGTGGAACAGTGAGTAGGCAATGGGCACCACCGGAGTCAGGTCCGTACCTGGGTCCACGGTGTCTAGAGTCGTAAGTGGTTTAGATCTCGTTCCCTTACGGGTAAGGGGGCCCCGGCCGAAAGGTCCGTTCTCTGGAAGCCCCAGATGGCATAGCAGAGCGGGGTTCCCTGTTTCGTACCCCCCCCCCAATCGGAAATTTGGCGACTTTTTTTGTTTTTGTTGACACAAAACTTTGTTGCCACAAAAATTGTTGCCACAAAACTTTTTAAAAAACTCAAAAAATGGTACAAAATACAAGAAAATACTTAATTTGGCAACAGCAAAAACCTAAAAGCTGAAAAAACCTAAATTGGCAACACCAAAATAAGAAACAGCAACCCTAAAAAGTCCGTAGGAAATGCCAGATTTGGCGCGTAATTTTTGGGGGTGTATATCAAAGTTATACCCGGCCCTTTTTCGACATGTTTGTGGCGATGAATTGAAGAAGCAGTTACGAACTTTCAACATTACGCCTAACAGTGGATCAAACGTGGTAACATAGTAACAAACTTTGACGGAATTTGATAAATACTTGGAAGATTATGTGAATGAAGTTTACGCATCTTTCAAATTCCTGGATATAAGCCAGAAAAGTGAAGAAAAATTCGTGGATTACTATTCACGTTTACACTGCGCAGTAGTGGAATGCAACTATGGTGAACTTTCAGATCGAATGCTTCGTGATAAAATAATTCAAGGACTTGATAATAAATCGTTACAAGAGATTGATTCGGGAAACTTACAAAAATAAGAAAACTCTGTATGAAATCGTGGCTGAATGTAAAACAGCCGAGCAAAGTAAATTGCAAGCGGCAGAAATGGGTGAGAAAGTTGAGAAAATGAATTTAGATGATGTAAAATATAAGGAAAATCGCACGTATTCGCAAAGACGCGAATTTCTGTGTAAAAAATTGTGGAAAAAGTCATGCGCCAAGAAGATGTCCTGCATTTGGCGATAAGTGCCGAAACTGTGGCGGAAATAATCACTGGTCCAAAGTGTGCCGAAAAAAATTAAATATTAGACAACGTTTGCCAAGTGTTAATACTGTAGAGCAAACTAGTGGCCCTGATTCAGAAAATGGGTACTTAGGAGAGTTGAAATATGTAAATCATCTGGAAGCAGGAAAATCAAGAAATGTATGGCTTCACAAATTAGACTTAAATGGAAATGAAGTCACATTTAAACTGGACACGGGAGCTCAAGTTAATATCATTCCAAATTGCAAGGTATTAAAGTGGGTTGAAAAGTTATTGGTGAAGAAAATCAAAACACCTGTACTTGATTACAGCGATAATATTGTGCCGATTCTTGGTGAATGTTTGCTTAGATGTAAAACAGCGAAAATGAATAAGATTCTCAAATTTTTTAGTTACCTCTTTGGATTCAAGTCCAATATTAGGCCTCAAAGCTTGTGAGGAATTAGGTCTTATTCAAAGACTTTATAATATACTGAGACCTGTGAGTTACTTAGGTGAAACTCCTGAGGAACTTTTGAACCAATTTTCTGACGTATTTACAGGGGTTGGTCGTTTAATCCGTTCAGTAAAAAAAAAACTGAAAGATGACTACACCCCTCACATAACAGTACCCCGCAAAATACACTAGACGTTAAATCCCGGTTATCACAAATTTGCCATTTCAACTGCGCTTGCGCGCAGACTTATCTTTTTGGGCTTTCTGTTTTAAGATTTCGTGTTGCTTGTTTATATTTAGGCTGAGCTAGAGTCTCAACAAATTAATGAATGCGATTAGAATACTTTCACAGCAATTTCGTGAATATGAAACTACGGATTTGAGAATAACTGATAATCTTTATAATGTAAAGAGAAAAACGACACTTCAATATTTATTGGTTTGAAAATATTTATTTAACATAAACGTAAAACACGTTGTGTACTTAAAAAATGATTGGAACATGAGTATAGATATCTGTCTTTTGCGGATATTTTACGTTAGGTGTAAACAGCTTAGTATTATACATTTTCATTTAGGTTGAGGGTTCGGCTTTGTATTTAAAAATTTGGCCCTGAAAATGGCCTTTGTTTGATAGAAAATCAGACTTCGAATCCATTAATAATTAAGACGCAAAACTCAATCTTTACCAAGGCCTAAAAACTAAATCAGAGAAAGCTTTGTGATTTCTAATTTTTATCTGTTGCTATCTCATATTTATTAACAAATTTAAAATGCTTGTAATTAATTTTAGCAAGATTTTTGAAATCAGCTAAGTCCGCGCGCAAGCGCAGTTGAAATGGCAAATTTGTGATAACCGGAATTTAACGTCGAGTGCAAAATACCTCTTACTTTGCATGATAAAGTAAAAGAAGAACTGAAAAATATGATGGATTCGGGAATTATTACAAAAGTGGATGAACCAACAGAGTGGGTAAACAGCATTGTTGTTGTTAATACCGCCAAAAAGTTACGCATCTATATGGACCCAAGACCAATAAATGAAGCTATCTTACGACCTCACTACCTGATACCAACAAATGACAGCCTTATCACACGACTGCAAGGAAGTAAAATATTTACGATTTAAGATGCACTACCACTGGATACAAAATCGTCATTCTTAACTACATTTGCAACCCCATGGGGAAGATATAGGTATTTAGTTCTGCCATTTGGCCTTAATAACGCTGCAGAGGAATTTCAGAGAGCTATGGAAGAAACTTTTGATGATATGCCAGAAGTAAGCCCATATTTTGATGACATTGTTCTTGGTTCATCGTCCATTGAAAATCACTGCAAATTATTGCATAAAGTGTTAATGCGAGCTAGGGAAGCCAATTTGAAATTTAATAATTAAAGTCGCCAGTTAATTATTTAGGTCATACTTTATCTGACAAAGGAATAGAACCAGATATTAAGAAAATAAAAGCCATTGTTGAATTTCCAGCACCACAGGGCCGAGAAGAGTTGCAAAGATTCCTTGGTATGGTGACATATTTATCTAAATTTACTTCTAACCTCTCGAGTTTAACCCATTCTTTAAGAGAACTGTTGAAGAAAGATAGACAGTGGATATGGGACGCAAATATTCAACGAGATTTTGAGAAAATCATGAAAGCTCTAGTACAAGCTTCACGCTTACAATATTTAATGCAAATAAAGCTGTGACAGTATCTAGATGCAAGTCGCAATGGACTAGGAGCCGTTCTGCTGCAAGACAACAGACCTGTAGCATATGGATCTGCATCATTAAATGATACACAGGCAACGATATGCCCAGATTGAAAAAGAGTTGCTTGCCGTAATCTATGGTTTAGAACATTTTAACTACTGTTTGACCACGGATTGTATGTAATTCGGCAATCTGCAAAGTAAAGACGATTCCATCTGAATGAATCTAGCAGGGGAGAAGGGAAAATAACGATGGGATTTTTATGCACGCGTTTTATAATGTCACTAGTACCTCATTCAGTTATTGCATTCTCAAAACTAAAATAGGGGGAAACAAAAATAGTTACCATGGAAACAACAAAAGAAAATAAAATATTTTCATTTCGTTCAGGAACGTAAAAGCAAAATGGTAAGCTCAAAACTTCGTTATGAATAAATAAATGAATTAATTTTTTCCGTAAGAATATGGATCAAATATAGATTTAAAATATGCTGCTGTGAGAAAATTTTCATTTTTACAAAACTAAGGCTAAATAATAGAGAAGCAAAAGTGCACATCTGAAACATATCAACTAACAGCCCTATAAACTAATAGATACGTCCATTTCCGCCTATAAACCGGATATTAGCCTTTCCATGTAAGAGATGGTCAGACAGTACAATACTTGTGGAAGACCAGTAATCGTCCAGACTGATCACAAACCATTGATTGGATTAAAAGAGAAGCAGTATGATACTATATCACCTAGGCTGCAACGAATGCTCCTTAGACTTAACAGATATGATGTCAAGCTTGAGTACGTCCCAGGAAAACTATTACTCATTGCTGATACACTTTCCAGAGCTCAATTAAAAGAAGAAAAATTTGAAAATGAAGAAGAGACGGAAGCAATGGTAAAAATAAATATTCTAACTCAGGCTTCACCAAACAAGTGGAAAGATATTGCAACACTTTCTTTAAATGATGAAGAATTACAAGATGTTTTAGCTTATATAATTAAAAACTGAACTCGACGTTAAATCCCGGTTATCACAAATTTGTCATTTCAACTGCGCTTGCGAGCAGACTTTTGCTGATTTCGAAACTCTTGCTCAAACTAATGAAAAACATTTAAATTTGTTAATATGAGATAACAGATAAAAATTAGAAATTACAAAGCTGTCTTTGATTTAGTTTTCACGCCTCGGTAAAGATTGAATTTTGCGTCTTAATTATTAATGGATTCGGAGCCTGATTTTTCTATCAAACAAAGGCCCTTTTCAGGGCCAAATTTTTAACCTCAGAAGAGCGTACTCGATCTGCAGCATCACTTCCAATACAAAGAGGAACCCTCAACCTAAATACAAATGTATAATAAATACTAAGCTGTTTATGCCTAACGTAAAATATCTGCAAAAGACGGATATTTGTAATATTCCGATCATTTTTGAAGTACATAACGTGTTTTACGTTTACGTTAAATAAATATTTCCAAACCAATAAATATTGAAATGTAATTTTTCTCTTTTCTTTATAAAGATTATCAGTTATTCATATCCGTAGTTTCATATAATGTATCCCGAAATCGCTGTGAAAATACTCTAATCGCATTCATTAATTTGTTGGGACTCTAGCACAACCTAAATATAAACAAGCAACACGAAATCTTAAAACCGAAAGCCCAAGAAGCTAAGTCCGTGCGCAAGCGCAGTTGAAATGGCAAATTTGTGATAACCGGGATTTAACGTCGAGTAAAAACTGAGCGTACCTATGTATCTATGTATGTTCAAGCTTCTTCTCCCGAACGACAGTGAACTGACCATTGAACCAGGTATCGATGGATTCGTAATCTTCCCGTCTTCAGGTTTGGCTATTTAACATAATCCTCCGATAATAATCAGCGGAGATATCAATTAAAAACCTATTCGCAACTCCAACGAACTATAGGGGGCACTGAAGTCACTGTCTAATGGCGGACTTAAAAACTAAAACAAACGCACATGGTAACGAAGAAAATGCTAAAAGTGTTGTGATTTTTGTTCGTACGTATGATTTTTTCGCTTCATTCTTTTTAAATTAATTTTCAAAGTCTTGTGGATATTCTGGCCCACGTAGAAAGAAATGAGAATTCAAGAAGCATTACTAAACGTCAAAGATTAATGTAAACTACGTAGTTCGTAGTTCTAAGCAGCTATTTCCACGATGTTGAATTCGATATTTATCAATTCTTGATAAAACTAAATAATAATTGTGGCCTGACAAGAACAACAATTAATGCTAGAAAATTCAATATGACATTACAAATTGTTATCGAAAGAAGATGATACTTTTTTGCCTTGCTTGGCTAGCGCTTATTGTTTTCCATTTGTAGCTGAGTTATTTCTCTCGAATTCCCGAATCGGTTAATTTAAAAATTTTCTGTTTCGATTTTTCTAATTTCTGAGTTACGATTTAATTGTGTCATGTTATGCAAATCATCAACAAAATTCTCACGGATATATGGTGGTAGTTTTCTTTTCAGTTGATTGATCATTATTTCTTTTCACTTATCGAATTCTGTAATCTTACTACCATTTTATTCCACTCATGATAGAAATTAAAAATGGTTTAAATAAAAACGCGAAATCTCGCCAAGGTTATTTAGCTCGCACAATACTAAAACTATAACCCTAAACAAATTTGGCGAAACCTTTCAGCTGAGAATAAAAGGAATAAAGTAAATTCTTTCTCGGTTATTCATTTTGTTCTACGATAATATATTCAAGAAAATATTTTGCATACTGTCCATTCCAACTAAATGCTGCTGTAAAATATGGTAAGTTTAATTAATTTAAGATTAAAAAAACTCCCATATTCTTACAAATTCATACAAAACAATAAAATTTTTTACCTTGTAGAACGTTATCCAAGTTTGTTAATCCAGAATTTTCGTTTTTACCTATTATTAAGGAAATAATGAAAACTAACATTATTTTGAGGAGCTCGAGAATACTACTAAGGGACGAATTAATTTCTGTAGCTGAAAGCAAACTAAGACACATCGATTGCGTTAATAAATACTCAGAACAAACTGCCTGTGTTTACGTCAACAGACACACATGGAACGCAACGTGGCAAAGTTTTAGTTGCATTCGCAGTTTTATAAATCACCGCAAGGTAGCGTATTCGAGCGCTGGAGTTCCGAATTACTCTAGAAAATATTTTAATCCTTTTTATTTCCCTTAAAAAGGGCATGCCATATATTTATGTTTTAAGTTTTAGCAGATTGGCAACATCGGGAAAACAAACGACGTAACTTGATGTTGGAAATGATTAATTTTAAAATTGTACTGATCAGAATTGTTGGTAATAAAATCATGATACAATACTTAACAGGAGCTCTCAAGAGTTCCTAATGGCGCCTGAGTTTAAATTAAGAACTGCCAGGAGGGAATGATTTGTCAGTTGCCTCAGGAGAAAGATAAGAATTCTGAATTTGCCAAAAAAAGATAGCTGCAGTCAAATACATAAGTATCCACCCACACATCAGAAGCCGAGCTTTTACATTCAAATAAGGAAGAAAAAATACATTTAACGTAAGAAGTCATTGATTCAACGTAAAAAAATATGCTACGATAGGCAGAACCTATCCCTTTTAGCCCGCATGATTTAAATGGAATTATTTCATCTCCGAAGAGATTTCAACTGAAATTAGCTTCGAGCGTTAATCGCAAATATGGATATGTATGGTATTTATATGCAGAAACAGGACGTTTCGAACGAGACTTGGCTGCGCTTTTAGCGGACCGAAGGAGCAATGTACAGAGGGCAATGATACCCATTATCTAGGGGAGACTGGGGATACATGATCCCTGGGGATACATGATACCCTAGCAAAAATGTACCAAAATCATTAAATAGAGATTTGAAACCTGAGAATTATGTTAAAGTTATACTTGTACATAAAATCTGGCAGCACTTCGTTTTTTTCAGCCATTTTGTTTTAGCTCAAGAAATGATTGTCTGAATGTGTCAAGGGAAACTTTTTTTTTAGGAAAGCATTCTGAAGTTTATATTATCCAATATATAGAACTTAAAAAAATACTGAAGTGTAATGTTAAAGTATAGACAGTCTTTTATAATTGAGACATATTTTTAGTAAATTGCCAATGATTGTTCGTAATATAACAAGTATGTTTGTAAAAATCGCATATTAGGGATACATAATCCCTTCATTTAGAGGGATACATGATCCCAGGGATCAAGTATTCATATGACAATATAAACACAATGAAAACAATATAACTGTTGTTTACTTAATTCACATTAACTTGAAACATTCAAAACCATATTAACATAATAAAATTTATCATAATATGAGTGATAGATTTATATAATCACTGCAGTAAATATGCTAAACAATAAAAATATCAGTTCACACTTGTAACCCACATAACACCTCAAACATCTAAACATAAACTAACTCTACAGGTGAGTTATGTTTCGATCAGCCAAATGAGCTTGAACAAGTTAAAATAGATGTCAAATGGTTGTTTGAATGAAAAAAAAAAAGATTTTGCTATCGTTAGATTTGCATCAAAAAAGTTGGTTGCCCATTATGTAGACCCATTAGCGGTTAGAATGCTAAGTTGGATTAGAATTTGAAATAAGTTTTCTAAAGCGAAAAGGTAACATGCTTAATCAATCTATTTTTCTTGAAAAATTGATAAAAGTGTAGTAAATGAGAATGAATGTGTTAAGTTGCACACATGCAGATGGATTGAGCTAAACTTTAAGAACTACAACAAACGAATTGTTCGCATTTTCTTTTCAGGTTTTGAAAGTATATGCTATGCTTTCTATTCTTTTCTATAAGTATGCTGATACTTACATTTTTCATCCCTCTTTTTTAAAATTAATTCAATTGATAAAACTCTTAATTTTACTATTGCAACACAAGAAGCAAATAAGTTGATTTTTGTGCTTGTCGTCCTTTTTCTTTTTTATTTGTTGTAATTTGAGTTTCATTACGCTACTTTTAAAAAAATTATTAGTTTTATTTATGAAACAAGTACTTTTTAAAATTTAATTTATGTTTAAAACCTAACTATTGTGTTAGTAAGATTTCTATATACCGTTTAATTTGTCCTTTAGACTATTTTGCCCCGTTTGTTTTGTGATTAACTTCCACCTTTATTTCTTACTAGCAAAAATACCCGGCGTTGCCTGGGTCGGTAATAATTATTAGAAAAAATCGTTACTTGCTTTTGTTTTCTGCTTTAAGTGAAAGAATTTAAAACACATCTTTTTGACGTGATTAAAAATCGAGTTTCTTCCTTACCCATAAAACTAAAATAGCAATAAGTATAAAGAACAAAGTAGTATTGATTTAGAAACGAAAGCACTATATTTAAGCATATACAAATTTAAAAAACATGAAATTAATCTTCTCATGTTTAAAAAGATTAATCTGTTGATACTTTTTTTTAAACATGGAGTCTAAAACCTTCTCTGTAAGGCTAATGAAGTACGAAGTGATTAAAAAAAAGCAGCTGCGCTCGTAATCCCCTTATACTTGCTTTAGTTATTTCGGGAAATTTCAATCATTGTGGCTCTTGGTGCGATTTTACCGAATTTGCGAAAGTCGTTTCGGGGTACCTTCGATGATGCTCCCCCATTCTTTCCTTACTTTGTAAAACAATATGATATTAATTTTTGTTACAGAGATATCGTCGCCAGATGCTGAGATATTTTTGGTCACCATAAAATGGCGCTAAACAGTTTCATCCGAAATGTTACCAAAATAAGTAATAAAATTTGGTGATTGTTTGAAATTGTGCAAAAAGGAAAATTAATGGAAGTTTTTGTGCTGTTTATGGATTTGCCTAATTAGTTGCTGGATTATTTAACACAGTAAAAAAAGTCTTTTGAAAATTCTTTGATTGGCGATATTTTGTTTACATGGTGAAAGCTGAGAAACATTATGACGTAGTCTTCGGCTTCAAAAACAGTAACGTTGAAAAAACTGCCAAATGCATCAGCTACGGAAATCTTTCTGCAAAAATTTTGGCGATCTGCTGGTTGTTTGGATAATGAGTAAGTGTTCAATCAGCATAAATAATAATAAAAATCATTAATTACATTAAAGTTCCGTTTAAATGGAAAATCATCAGCCAAATCATGTATTATTTGCCAATTTTGTGCAAAAATCTTACTTTAAGATTTGACTTGAGAAAAGCCTTGAACAATCACGAAAAGCAAAGAAAGTCAACAATACAACAATTGTCGCTATCGACAGGGAGTTGAGATGATACACTAAATACTGTATTGAGTTGAGGAAAGCCTTCGAACATGGATCTAAAAAGCTCATAACTCGTTTTTTATTCTACTTAGAAATTTCGAACAGGTGCCATCTTCAGCAGAAAAATCAGAGCTTTCGATGGACATATAATGTAAATATGTGCAAGTATTTATTCATCCCAATATTAGAGAATTTATACAAAAATTGTGTTTTATTGCCCCCCTAAGGGGGTTTTGCCCCCCATAACGGGACGAAAACTACCCTATGTGTTATTCTGATGCATAAGCTATATTATTGTAAAGTTTCATCAAAATCCGTTCAGTAGTTTTTGCGTGAAAGAGTAACAAACATCCATACATCCATACATCCATACAGACAAACTTTCGCATATATAATATTAGTAAGATATATTGTTCACAACTGTATTAGAGAATAAGTTACTGATCAAAAACATCATAAGTTCATTTAAGTTGTGTACATTTTTTTTACAAATGTCCTAGTGGAATTTAAAACAGTGTTATTTTGTGTTCACTTTATTATAATTCAATAAAAAAAATAGAACTAGTGTTATTTTTTAGAAACATTATGTAGACAACTAAAATCCATAAATAAAGTTGATCTAACGAAAAGTTTATGTATTTTCTCAGTGGGATCAAATATCCCCCATGAAGGGATCATGTATCCCTTGATATGGAGATACATATTCCCTTCATAAAGTTATTGAAAAAAAATATTTTACCAAAACTATCTGTTTAGTTTAACTAAAAAAAAATACTGTCAGATAGAGGAAAAAATTATCTTTCTTCACGTACTTTTTTTGAAAAAAAAAACTGATAATTTGCAGCCAAGAAAAAAATTGAAAACTAAAGTGGGGATCAAGTATCCCCTGTCTCCCCTACACGTAATCCATCCTAAAACTCCATAAGTATTGGTTTAACCTCTGTGTGTATACACAAACCCGTATTATGAAAGCGCCATTTTGTTAAATATTTTTAAAACCATTCCTACTTGATTTGTTACTTGATTTAATAATTATTCTTAACAGCGCTTGAAAAACTATAGTTGTGGCAAACCTAATCTGGCAGCATTGTGAAGGCTCAGATCCTAATCACAGCATTACGACGCTGTCAGGTTAGGTTTGCCCCAACTATAATAAATAACTGATCAATTAATATCCCGTCATATGTTATTACAAAATTTGCAAAGAAAAATAGAAAGTAGGAGTAGTTTCTTTCGTCTCGTGTTCGGTGCTGTAAGGGAATCAAGTTGTTATATTTTACCAACTGATAAAGACTCAAGAAATATTAATTGTGGGTGTGAAAAAATTGTAAAATGAAACTGCAAAAACATTACTCCAAGGGTAACAGAAGTCATATGTGAAGCAGCAGAAAAAATACCGGTGAACTTCTGTATACAGCATCTCTTCTGTTGCTTCAGACCTACGTACAGTGTATGTACGTAGTACATACAATACATGCATACGACGAAAAAAACGAGAAGGGAAAGAACTAAAGAACTATTTTGAAATTAAAGTATTTTCTGCGACAACCTAAAAAAAGAAAACTTATCAAACCTTCAAGAAAGACTCATAGATTTTGTTCTTATTTTGACAAATGAGGCAGTGAGACGCAAAGGGATGCAAGTGGCAAAATTAAAAATTTGGAGATAACCAGTACAAATGGTAGGTGAACCCCTCTTCTATCTTGGGGCAAGATAAAGTACTAGTAGCCCTGGTAGGTTCCGGTATGCAGCTTGATTTACAAAAAAAGTTCAATGAAAGCCTATCTAGGATCTGACCTTTAAACGCGTTTTACTCAAAACTTCAAAATGTCCACTTGCATTCCTTTGCTTCTCACTGCCTCAAATGTTCTTTTCAAAAGCCCTAAAGAATCCCATGAATGGAAGAAAGTTTTCGCTATAGGAGTAACTGTTGGTACTGTTGTTGTCTTGTGATATCTAGGCTGCCAACTTATGGTGCGCGCTGCTTTACTTTCCCAACTGTATCATAACTTAGTGTGAAGTCCAGGGCCGCAGAGGGCCTAGTCGGGTCCCATGTCAGTTATGTCGCCGGGCCCCTCCCACACCCCAGAAAACGAAAAAGAGAAAAGAAAAAGGGAAAAGTAGAAAAAAAGGGGGGGGAGGAAAGAAAAGGGAGAAATAAAAAAAGGGAGGGGGGAGAAAAAAAATCAAAACTGCTTACTAGAAAACAATTCACAATATTTTAAGTGCCACAACAGTTGATACCAAAAGATAAATTTTACTTAATCATTACGTTTTCTCTTATTCGAAGTCCCCCCCCCCTTCGCCTTTTTCTTTCTTCTTTTCTTTTTTCTTTATTTCCTTCTTTTCTTTCTTTTTTTTGCGTCAGTGGGGGGGGGGGGTTCAGTGGTCAGTTTGGGTTTTGCGGAATTTTTATCTAGGTTCTAGAACTTAGTCGAAAAAAAAATTCTGAAAAGTATATTTTTTCTAATTCAAGTAACAATTTTCTACGAAGTGTTTCCAAATTAGTTTTATTTATTTATTTATTTATTTATTTATTTTTTATGATCATTAAACTTTCGCGTATAGTTTAACTTAAAGTGCATATTGCAACAAGAATTTTTGCATCAAATATTATCAATAAGTGTTTAAGAGGAGAGGTCCCACTTACCCCATACAATTTCGCTATAAGGTGTAAGTGGGTCCCCTCATAATTGTGACATTTATAACGATTTGATAAACTTTTTATAACGAAATTACGGCTATTAACAGGCGTGATTGCAATATAAATACTTTGCATTCTACAGCCCTCATACTGATTAATAACTCGCACAGCTTTAAAGATTAAACTTAATCCAAAGACGTGCTTTACATGTTAAAAAAAAAAGAGAAGACACACAGTAATTACTTACATATGGTTCTTGAAACTCAGGGCAAAATGCTTAGCACGAACTAATTTCAGAACAGTTTCCTTCTTGTACACACTCTTGTTAAAAAAATCCCGCCAATTCTGCAGCGAGGGTGTCGTAAATGTTCACGTGGGAGAAGAAAAGAAACGATTTTAATGAAAGATACTTTTTTTTTTTTTTTTGGCACTCTCTACTCTCTTATTCTCATCCCATTTAAAATTCAACATAGGCGCATCCGAAAGGACTCACATCGAACATTTCTGTTACCCAGAGCAAGAAGTTTTCGCACTTCGTCTTAATGAGGCTCTAATGTTACCGGCGACATGAATAAAAAATGAGTTTCATCATTTTATGTCACTTCGTGTTGCTGGCGTTAACTAGATGAGACACTACTAATGGACAGAGTGTTCTCCTAGTTCTCGAATTCTCACAGGTGGTGCACCCCCCCCCCCCCGACGGAATAACACGAAGTCCGCTTTCTGACAGCTGTCCGGTTTTCATCGATGTCGTTCCTGTCAATAATAACACGAATTCTTTGAAATAAGTTCGTTTCTTTAAAGTAGTCAAAACAAATATTTTATAGCCACCGAAAGGAAACGTAAGAATTTTGGGTATAATTAATCTCGCAATACGAACCGAAAGTTTTTTTTTTTTTTTTTTTTTAATAAATATTTAATAAGTATATTTCGTTGCCTGCGAAAGAAATACTTGTTTTTAGTTCAGAATACTTGTTGGTATCTTCATATATATAATAGCGAGTTATCGAGTTACTCCTGACGTCGCCATCAATGAAACTCGTTCCACGGTACGATAATTTGATAATATTTTTTGGTAACGTTTGACATGCTGGGAAATGCATTATTTTGATAAGGCTGAACTGAATCCGGTCACTTAACTGTTTTACTGGTAAGACTGTCATTTTAGGAGAGGGAAGAAACGAAAAAGTGGTCAACTATTTACGCTATCTACTGGAGTTTGGGGTTAATCCACTAGAGTTAGGGTTAAAATGTCAACCATCAAACTATCATCAAACAGGCAACTGCTTAGCTAAAATGTAGAAGAGTAGAAACAATTTTCACCCATCATACCTTGACTGGCGACTTTAAAACGTTTTAAATATTAGGAATTGTATCCTCATCTTTATACATAAATGGCTACTTCTGTGTGTATGTATGTATGTCCGGGGTAATCTTCAAAACTACTGGACCGATTTCAACCATTTTTTCACCATAGATAGCTACATTATCAGGGAGCAACTTAGGCTATAATTTATTCCTAAAAAACTTAGTTTAAAAACGTTATGATCGAAAACAGTAAATGTCATGCAATTGCCCCATTAAATGATTAAATATAAAACCCATTGTTACGAAAATTCGTTGCCTTACAGCAGCAATATTAAAAGTAATCATAATGAAAATTTTGAGTCAAGGCTTCTCTGGAGCAAGCATGAAATTTATTGCTTTCTTATGATTTTTATCCTCATCTATACCAATAATCGATAACGGAACGAAGTAAAAAGACAATTGATTTTGGCAACAGTTGGAAAATAGAAAGTGTTTATTGTCAAAAAATACACAGGCCTGCAAAATTCGGGTCATGAAAAAGTGATTGTACGGTATTGAGTGACTTTTATTCTACTGGATGCGGTGATTTCAAGTATGATATCCATTTTTCTTAATCATAAAGATATTTTCAATAATTCGGCTTCAACATATAGGCAGAAAAACCTATTTTTTCCTATTCTGAGAGAAAGAGTCTTTTCAAAATATGTGTAAGTTAATTACTTACACTTACAAACGAGTTTATGCATCAAACATGCAATTGGGGAAATCAATTACTAAATATATATTTTAATTTCATAGAAATAGGAACATACTAATTATTAATCATAACAATTCAATTATAACGGAAGGCAATCTTTTCAACTGGCGCTGTTTTTGCAGCCAAAGACTACGTAATAATGTTTTTTGGAATTCATTTCACCTTGTACCAAAATATCGCAATTAAAATAGTCTTTAAAACTTTTGTTAAAATCCTTATATATTATTTCTGTAGCCTGTTTTTGGTTTCTACGCCAGATTTTCCTCAATTCTTGATCGATTTCTTTGATTAAGCTTTGTAATATATGAAACCACAGCTATAAACTAAGTTGGAAAAAAGTTAATATTGATTCCATGAATTAATTTTTCCGATTAAAATAAAAAATTGAAGTTTTATAATAGTCGTAAAAAATTCTTGTTACAGGGGGGTCAGCTGACCCTTTGACCCTCCCCTGAATCCGCCCTTGGCCATGAACGCTAGTTTTGCCAGCCAATATTTGTCTTGCAACAAACTGGCGTACTGCGTTTCGTTTTTTAAAATCAAAAACTATCATACTTTGTCCCTTAATTCAAAACTTCTTACTAGTACCCTTACCACGTAAAAGCCTGCGAATCTCTGTATGAAGAAGTAGGGAGTGGTGATCTGCCCTCATTTCTTCACATAGTACGGAGAAAAGGCGAGAATTAAGCGGCCTCGATTTTATGAAATTCACGATTTTCACGACTTCAACCAAAACTGACTTCAGCTCATCTGGTAAGTTCTTTGCCATGAGAGCTTCACGATGGAGGAAACAATGTATGCACTGTAAAAAATCTCGGAAAACTCTCTGAATATATAAAAAAGTTTTCCGTAATACACAGATTCGTACGCCCTCCGCAGTTTTCTGCTATAATCAAAAACGTTTCCCGTATAGCAAGAAAGTAAGAGTCGACGCATGCGCAGCTCACAATTTTATAGTCCAGCAGCAAATCTAAACTGAAACTTTCGAAAGCACGCAATGAAAACAAGTGCTGACTCATGTATGCGAAGTAACACTCATCAAGGGGATTAGTAGAAGTTTTGTTCCTCGCATGAATTCACTGAAGATAATTCTAAAGTCTTATATTTTCTTGCATATGTATCGTCATAAGATTGAATTTGAAGCTATGTCACTTATTTTTAAGTACGAAGTGCAAATTCTCGACGCATGCTCGCGGAAGGAATACAAACTGAAATTGAAAACCAAATAACTACCGAGAGGACGCCATGTAAATTCATTGCGTCGCATAACTTGTGTAGGTAATTTACTTTTTTCTTGGATACTTTTCTTCTTTCTACCAAATGGGTAATTTTTGTTGGCAGAATTTTATTCTGTCATAAAAATCACCTTTTTGGTGACCAAAGCCTGCAAAAGACCACCACCGACGAATAGGTAAGTCGCTTTGCAACTCTATTACTTTAAAGAGATTTAGTTCATATAAATCTCGTTAAAAAAAAAACTATTTTCTTCAGTATTATTTTTTCGTTGTGAACTATTGCAATTTGAAAATATTTTACATTACATAGAACACATATTTAAAGTGCAAGTGTGTCTAGTTTTATTCTGTAAAATTTATGAATTGAAGATTATAAAAAAATTTAAATATGTGTTATTGTGTACTTTGTTTTTATGTGTCAATCTCAGTTAATATTTGGCTATGTACCAAGCATTATGAATTAAATGTTATAATATGCAAATTGTCAGGTTTGATAGTTCGTCTTTAAGGTTGCATGTTTTCATTCTCTTGTAAACAGTGTAGCTAGATTGTATGAAGTAAAAAAAAAAAAAAAAAACTATCTCTTGTAATTAGGAACATAGTGCTTCAGTATTATCTAAATGACGATATCTCTTTAAATATTTGCATTAGCGAAACGCTTTAAATTAGTTAAATGTTTATTAATTTATTTAACAAATAGATACATATATGTATTTAAAAGTGTCTTCATTTTTTTCGTTTTACGAGCCTCAATTTTACCAAAAGCAAAAAAAAAAAAAAAAGACCTAATAAAATAATTTTGTATTTTTACACCATATTAAAGTATTTGACTTATAATTTATATGATACTTTGATTTATAATGCATGTGATACTTTGATTTATAATGTATATGATGTTGCTTTTTCAGGGGGGGGGCGCTTCATAGCATTTTATGGGTGCACCATCACTTTTATGGTGGGGGAGGGGTTATTCTCGTATATATGAAATGGAATAATCATGTAATAGAGTTCAATGTTTTAATAAATAAAATATATAATGCATTTTGCGCACACTGTAAAAATAAAATCAGTAACCTATTTTGAATAAGTATTTATATTTGTGATGAGCTGGAAAAGGGCAAGAACAGAAGAATCAACCCGAATGGTTCCAGCAGGGGGACTTGGTGTCATATTTAAATTCATCAATTTCTCTGTTGGTACTTTTCGGTACACTTTGTTCGTCAGAGAAATTGACTTGAGGTGAACGAATTCCGGAACGCGAAGGGTAGGTAAGTCCTGTCAAATTTTATCTGAAGATAAAAGCTATCAAGTTTGATACAAGATATGTTTTTAAGTTCTGCATTAAAAATACAATATGTTGATAGTTTTGTCTTGAAAATATTGAGAGAAAAACTGAAGTTTAAGATTGTTTAACAAACAATCCCCACTTTTCAGAAGGTACCCCCACTCCAATTCCCCGACGATTTTGTGATTAGGAATGAAACTACTAGATTATTTCATAATTTTTCAAAAATTTATAACTGTGCATATGTTATGCTGTTAACCATGCTATTTGTCATTAGAAATTCCAAAAAAAAAAAAAAAAATCCACGAATAATTCTAAAATTGCTTGTATTATTGCTCTTAGATATGAAAGAATTGAAACTGATATGGTATGCAATACTATAATAAAGAATTATGTTTTAGAAAAAATCACGGAAAAAGGATTCCGAAATTCTCGGAAACGTTTTTGAAAATTGTTTGGAGAATTCCGAAATACTCGGAAACGTTTTCGAAACTTTCATGAACCACAGCTGCACAGAATACTCAGAAACATTTCTGGAAATTACGGAAAGAGGATTCCGAAATACTCAGAAACGTTTCTGAAAATTACAGAAAGAGGATTCCGAAATACTCAGACACGTTTCTGGACATTACAGAAAGAGGATTCCGAAATACTCAGACACGTTTCTGGACATTACAGAAAGAGGATTCCGAAATACTCAGAAACGTTTTTGAAACTTTTATGAACCACAGCTGCACGATATATTCAGAAACGTTTCCGGATTTTTTTTACAGTGTGGTTTGAACACTTTGGTAACGATTTTTCACATTCGACAGGAACCCTATGATAAGTCCTGTCATTGCAGCAGCTCCGTCGGTGCAAACACTTGTGCAATTTTGCCACTGGATCCCGTTACTTTTCAGATATTCATCTGTATCGCGGAATATCTTATCCCCGGTTGCACGTTGAGGACGTTCTTTGCCAGAAAAGATAATGGTTTTTAATTCGTCCCTCATCAACAAAGCGCACCAATGGTTATGAGAGTTGTGCACAGCTTCCGATGTCAGGTGATTCATCAACTTGGAATGCAAATTTTCCAGGTAATCGTAATTTCTCTACGAATGTTGCTTCTATGTCACCCGGACATGTCATCAATTCGTCTCCTGATAGTGTCATCAGAAACTGGCACTCGGACCACCTAATTCTCTGCTCCGGGTCCTAGCATTCCCCGTACAATTTCTTTGCATGATGGTAAAATAAGGCGTTTCAACGATAGTGTGTGGATTTTTCGTTTTGGCAATTAACCGTGTAACATTATATATAGCTAACCTCTTGAGCCCTTTCAGAAACTTTTTGCGCTGGCTTTCAATGACGGAACTTTGCGTCGAGTTCTCTTCCTGCAATCGCTTGAAGTAACCGATGACTTTGCCTAGGTAAGAAGCATGTTTAGTAGACAGGTGAAGTTTTAATTTGCTAGGGACCATCGCTTCATTTGAAAGTTTCTCCCCGCAAATGAGACACTCAGGTCCTGGTGATTTTACATCTCCGATCCACGAAAAACCGAATAGCCCAGTCAATAAAGGTTTCGTGTCGCAACTAATTTAGGGAAAGCTAAATTTTTGCAGGTTGTTAGTACATAAAGTATACACTAAAAAAATACAAAGTCCCAACCCCCAACCCTCTTGCTTCCCCCCCCCACCCCCCTCCCAAACATTGCCAGAGCAGTACTATGATTATACGCTTTTTGTGTTGCACACTTCTTAAGAGAAAGCTGATGTTTGGCAGGATGTTAGTACATAATGTATTCTTGAAAAAAGTACAAAGTCCCGACCCCCCAACCCTCTTGCTTCCCCCCCCCCCTTCCAAACATGGCCAGAGCAGTACTATGATTATACGCTTTTCGTGTTGCAACTACTTACGAGAAAGCAAAGTTTTGGCAGGATGTTAGTACATAATGTTATTCTTGAAAAAAAGTACAAAGTCCCGATCCCCACCCCTCTTGCTTTCCTCCCCACCCCCTCCGAAACATTGCAAGAGCAGTACTATGATTATGCGCTTTTCGAGTCGCAACTAATTTGGGAAAAGTGGATGATTTTCAAGATGTTAGTACAAAAAGTATACACTAAAATATCACAAAGTCCCGACCCCCACCCCTCTTTCTCCCCCCCCCCCTTCCGAAACATTGCAAGAGCAGTACTACGATTATACGCTTTTCGTCTCCCAGCTACTGTCCAATCACGGATTGCATGAAATTTTCAAACGTCCAGATAAGACGAATTTATGTGAAAGAGGGGGAAAAGTAAAAATTTGATCCGCGTATTCCGCACATTTGAATGAGACTTTGCTTCTGCAAAAGCTGACACCGGTAAAAAATAATAGATTCGTCCATTTCCGGCTGTAAAACGGATGTTTGTCTTTCCATACAATCCGTGGTCAGACAGTACATAGAGTAAAGCCGATTTTTTTTCTCAAGATGTTAGTATTCAAAGTATACACTAAAAAAAACACAAAGTCCCTACCCCCTATCGCTTTTTTCCCCTCCCACACCCCGTCCGCAAACATTACAAGAGCAGTATTATGATTATACGCTTACAGCTCGAAAACTAATGATGATACCGGAGTATTCCTTTTTTTATTTCACTTCTTACAATATTATAAACCAGTGGTGCCCAACTTACGGCCCACGGTTCACATCCGGGCCACGAAACTGATCAGTGTGAATCGTTGTTTTGCGAAATGTTACAACTCGAGGACTATTATGTTGCAACTGGTTTCTGAAAAACAGGTTGCATTCAACAGCAAAAAATAAATAGATAAAAGGAAAAAAAAGGCATCAAGTTATTATAACTACAATTTAGTTTTTAATAAGGGGTCATCCAACAGTTTGTTTGGCTTTTTTCTGAAGTATTGTTACTATGTATTCCGTTAGTGTTCACACATAGACGTGCAATAGAACCCAGTTTTACGACAGCTACAGTTTGGTAACACAATGTTTTACAGTTGCAAGATATGAGTAGGAGAATTTCACTTCGAGCAGAGGTAATTGTCATGATCTTAGGAATCAGTCTGTTGCTTGAAATATATTTCCAAACCCATTCTTCTACTGGGAAATTTAAAACCTAACCAAGTTTGAATAAAAGTTTTGAAAAGCAAGTAATAGCAAAAATGTCCCAAAGTCCACTTTTGATTTACCAAAACTTCCACCAGCTTCAGACTTCACTCGTCAACATCTTTTTAAGGTTTTCACCAGAGTTTTTAAGGTCAACACCAGATTCAACTTCGGTTAGGTTTTTAAAACGTCCCCCAGAAGAATGGGGTTGGCATTATACTTCATGCAACAGACTGATTCCTAAGTTCATAAAGATTACCTCTGCTTCAAGTGAATTTCTCCAATTAATATCTTGCAATTGAAAACATTATGTGTTTCAAACTGTATCTGTCGTAAAGCTAGGTTCGATTGCACGTCTATGTGTGGGACACTGTAGTGGAATGCATTGTAACAATATTTCGGACCAAACCAACGAAATATTAGAAGATGACCCCTTATATAAGACTTAAAAATATAACCAAAAGTAATATTAAACGTTAATAATATCCGCTGCGAGAAAATAATCTCTGTTAAAATATATTGTTCCTGATTTATTTAAAGCTTAAATAGTTAGCCAAGCATCAACATTATTTTGTAGACTATCGCCGACACAAACGAATTATATACTTTTGTAACAAATAATTGCATTATGGTAGTAAAAACTTTAAGTGAACGTCATTACATTGTTGATCCATTTCAAGAAAATGATTATTAATATATTATTATCTATAAATTTTGTTCAAACATTTCTTTCCAAGACGTAATGATAAAAAGCTATTAATTTATTGAAGTTACTTTTTTGGTTTTTGCTGTGAGTTTTCTGCATATGATTAAGTTGGTAAAATGGTGAAACTGAGCTATCTACATAAATAGTGTATTTTTCAGAATTAACAGTGGTCCCCAACAATGTTTCCAGAAACCAATTTCTAAATATTTGGCTAACAATTCGTAACGTTGTCATTAATCGTGCTCTTCGAGTTGTAACATTTCACAAAACAACGGGCAACACGGATAAGCACGGCCGGAAACGGCACCTGGGCCTTAGGTTGGGCACTACTGTTTTACAATATTGTTAGGAGTGAAATAAAAAAAGGAACAGTCCGGTAACATCATAAATTTTCAAGCTGTACGCGTATAATCAGGGGCGGCATTTCACCATTTCATTTGGGGGGTCGAGTTCCTTAAATGTGTATAACTCCAAAGCGAAACCAAACACACATTAGCTAACAAGAATTTGTCATAAAATCGGTTTAGTATGACTAAAATTAGTGTTTAGATTCAATTAAAATTTTGGTTCATTGACTAAAAAGTTATCATACAAAACATCTCGCTACTAAAGGTTTTATACCGTTTGGAAAAGTTATAATGCATGACTTGTGGAATTCGGAAGAGCAGGGTATCGTGTTACTAATCTATCAGTGCCCAATGTCGTGCTGTTTTGCCAGTTTAGCTAAATGGAAAAGGTATTTTTTTCCCTTTGTGCTTCGAAAATATTTCTCTAACTTCCTGAGACATAAAAAAAAAATAGTTATCTACTACACTGTTAAAAAAAAACTGAAAATTCAGGTAGTTTTATGACTGATTTTAACAGAATATTTCCGTAATGCTTCAAAATGTATTTTTTCCTTACAAAAACGTAAACATCCCGACGAAAACGGAATTTTTCCATTTCTAGGGTTGCCGCTGTGCTGTACTTTGCAACGATTAGTCTTCAAGTCATGATAAACATCACTTATTGATAGTGCTTATTAATCGCACTGTTACATTTTGCTAATTAAAAGCATATTTAGAATAACAACTCAGATGCTGTAGACAAAATAAATAGCTTGCTATTTCATGTCTGGAGAGTAATATACTCGTATGTCGAAATTGTTTATACGCCTTTGAGCTTTGTAGGTTTGGAAAAATGTTCGCGCCATTTTTAGACTGGCAGATGTGTTTTGATCGCCCTGGTGATTTGATGTGGCTTTTACTGAGTCAGTATTAGAATATTTTTGTGGTTTTAATATTTTGCTCAATACTTTGAACAATTCTATTCGTTAGTCATATTGTGTGCTCTAGCAGTGAGAATAGTTTAAGGATCTCGTGTTATCAATTTAAAATAAAGCCTATTGGATTAGCTGTATCCAGATGCATTTAGCACCGCTGGTCATATGTAAGTGTTGTTGAATATCTTTGTACATGTTAATATACAAATGTATTTTCCTTGTTAATATGCATTTGATAGAATTCCGACGATTATTTAGAATTTATACAACTATTATAGAGTTATTTTTTATTGCTCTTACGCATTCTTGAAAGTCATTAATACGCTAAATGCCATTTCGTATCTATACCGGAGATTATCGTGGTGTGCAAGCAAGATAGGAAAAATCACTCAGTTTTTTTTTTTTTTTTTTTTTTGGGGGGGGGGGATTCGCTTCACAGTTTGGAATACTGAAAGTAACTATTTTAAATCTCTAAATAAAGGTGTATTGTTGATCTGAGATATATGCAATGAAAGTTTTGGCAACAGTAAGTACTTAATTTAATTTATTAAAATCTTATCCAACAACTTATTTGCGATTATTGCAAGTTTCTTGGAAAAACAGTTCTGGTAAAACGAACTGATTGATATTGATATATGCTTAAGTAATAATGATTATGTACTAAAAATCTATGTTGCGATTCCAATGAGTGAAAAATTTGGATATCATTGGGGGGGGGGGATGTAGCATCTGGGGGAACCAAAAATTCTTCACGTGCATGTCAATGATTGAATGATTCTGTTTTTAAACGCAATAGATATGCGGTACTCTCTATCAGGTATATTATTATATGATAACGTCAACCTGTTTTTAATAGCATTTTATTTGACATATTCTGCAAATAAAAATATCATATTTTTCATGTATGTTTCTCCATGCCACCCCAGACAATGTACGACGAAGGGAATATCGAACAGTATCAGCAGGGATAATTGGTGTCCTATTCAAATCCATCAATTTTTCTGCTAGCACTGTTTGATTAATTTGACTCATCTGAAGTTGATATAAAAAGTTTTGGTCAGCAAATGGATGCTTGGTATGTTAGGTAAGTTCTCTCTCCAGATGTTAATTTAAAAAATCTTTGAGTAACAAATGCAAATAAAAAAAGTAATAATTTTAGAACAGTTAACTATATCTGTATTATACATCATTTTAAAGAACTAAATTTTTAATGTCAATCAAGTCAATACTTGACATAACTTTTTAAATATTTTTTGAAAATAAAATCTTTTTACTTAAATACGGGAAAATGAGAAATGGAAAAAATATCATAATGAAAAAATAAGGAACGTAAATTCTGTTAAAACACAGAAAGATCGTAAATGAACGGAAAAATAAGAAATGGAATTTTCGTTCAGTCACGAGAAATTTATAAACGTAAAACTACAACTACGGAGAAATAAGAAATTGAACTTCTGTTAAATCACGGAAAGTCATTGAACGTAAACGTAATATTTACGGCAACTTTGCTGCCGGTACTTTCTCCGTTATTTTCAGGAAATTTTTTTAACAGTGTAGCTGAACTGATTGTAATAGTTAAAAAATAATTGAAGTAACACGAAGCTACTTCAAAAACCGTGAGGGGCTGAAAATTTTCATCATTGAATAATCTAGTCATGTCGGCGCTCTCAGCTTCTATGAGATATCATCTGCATCTAGCTCTGTTATTTAAGTTTCCAGACTTATGAGTCCATAACAAGGACGAAACTGCAGTCTCTGGATGTGAAAACTATTCTATAGGACTCGACCGATGCATCGGCCTGGCCGATGCATCGGCGCCGATGGTTCAACAATTTTGCCATCGGCATCGGCATCGGCCGCCGATGCTAACTTGCAGGAAACATCGGCCCATCGGCCTTAAAATACATCGAAAAGCCGATGGAACTGGCCGATGTTTTTGAAAAAAAAAAAGGACCTTTGTTGTTTTACTTTTTAATACAAAGTAAAGGGAGTTATTGTTTTCATATAAAGTTGTTTACTTAAATTTCAATATGAATTTCTTATTTAGTCACACCTGAAAAAGTTTTTAATACTGCATTCAGGTACCAAACAAGTTAGTTATTGCGTTGTTTCTTGCGGCTGGATGTACGTGTGTATTTCTCATAAGTCATAACCCAAAAATGGTAAGCTGTAGAAGGCTAAAATTTTGCATGTGGGGTGTGCGTACGTTCCAGTTGTGCACTTCCCCTTTTTTGTTTTCGATCGGGTGTTCTAAAAAGCCTATTTACTCATCTTTTGTGGCTATTTATTACTTATTTCAATGGAAAACTAATATAGCGTCTCAGACGGACGATCATTTGGTGATATATTGCCGAATTGGAGATCATGGAAAAAAAATTTGAGATGGCGAAACCGGTTCTGTTTCATTTTGTTAGATTCCCGTTGAACCGACGGTAATTTTTAATTTTTCGATATTTGTAATATGAATCACAGTAATGCATTCTTTTCTGTATCGCTTCGGCTGAATTAAAAGTTTGGGGCCCGTCGAAATGCATTTTGAGGCCCTATTTCTCTATCACAGAAGTTGTGAAACATTTATCATAAGCGTTTTTGTATTGTCCGTTTTTCACTAGTTGAGACTTGGCCACGCCCCCAACACGTGGTATCGGAAGATTCTATATGCGTCTTTTGGGGATGAGGCTTCAGACCAACACTGAGAAAGGTTGCAATTGGCCATCGTTATCGCGCTAAGACGAGTGTTCTATAATTTTCTAAGAAATTACCTCCCACCTTCTTTCCCGAAAAAAAGGTGTGCTACTAAGACAATTGTTCGACTTAAAAGTATTTTAAGATTTGCAGTGTATTTCTATACGTTTTGGGTTAATTTATCATTGATTTTGCGAAGGAAATCCTAAACTTTCTGTCTTTCACGCTAAGTAAACATTTTCTGAAAACACGGTGAACAGTTGCAGGTGAAATTGGAAGGAAAATTTTTCCTTCTATTCTGCTGAAACTTTCACAGCTCTCAAACGTGGGTTTTTCATAGGTATTCTAATTATAAATCTCTAATCGCATATTGTTAACTTTGCTGGTCAACCATTTCTCACCTTATTTTCGATCCGATTTCCTTCTTTAAAGCGTTTATTAAATATTACACAGTGCTTAGGGATAAATGAACTACTTTTGCAATATTTCGAACTGTTTTACTTCGAATATAATGAAGAATTAATGCGTTTTCGAATTGTGTTTTTTGTTACTTTGCGAATACGAGTCATTTTTAAAATAATAAGTAGATTTGTAAAGTGAACAAGCAAAAATTAATGCCAAAAGATTTTTTAACTATAACCGCATTGAAAAAATAACAAAAAAAAAAAAAAGAAAGAAAGAAAGAAAACGACAGACGATAACTTTAATTTCGAATTTTTCTGAAAATATTTCTCTGTCACCTCATTTTTGGCCCATTTCAAACAGTCAATATTTTGTTTAAAAAAAATGTTGAATTGATGTAATCATGTAGAGACAGTATGAAAACGTATTGAACTACTATTTCGATTCCTAGGCACTTCATTTTTAACCATACACATTTAAAGCCTACGAACAATTTTGGAAGCCTCAGTAGGTAAGTTGCACTCTGTGTGACACATTTCAATACTTTAGTACTATTTTTTTTTTCCAATATGGCTTTTATTCTTCAGAAATGAAAAAAGGAACAAAACAAAAATTAAAGCTTTTCACATGCCAATATGGTTATCTACAGAATAATTGAATAAGTGCCTGAAACAACGTTTTATGTTACTGTTTTAAAACCTATTTATTTTTGTAAATACGAAAAAATATACATGTTTTTTTTTATTCAAGTTTTTTCGATTACTCTAAAAGTAATTCAGTTCTTCCAGTACTTTTACGGAACAGCGTTACGTGTGGGGATCATAAAATAGGCAAAAGTTTGTTGCCCGTATTCTAATACAGATCCGAACAAGGACGGACACAAGGGAGGGGCGATGGGGCGACCGCCCCCTTCCTTGAGTCGAGATGCAGAACTCTTCCACGGCATGTCTTTGATACTGAAGTTGAAAATTGTTTTAGCCTATCTTCAATAGTTTGACGAAGCTCTTGCTGTCTGGAAAATGAAAGTGTAACACATATCTTATTCTTAACACATTACTGATAGAGATCTGAACTTTGTATAGGAAGTATTTCAAAGTTCCAAAAACTCAATTTTAGATGATTTTAGATGATATTAAATAGGGTTATAGGGTTCAAGGGCTCCTCTCAGGAAAGTTTGGAAAATTGAAGTCCCCCCCCCCCAAAAAAAAGAGGAATTTTAATGGGACACCTTTGATGGCGTTAAGGTAAGGGATGGGGTTTCGTACACTCCTCCGCAATTTTGTAGAAAAGGAAGTCCCTCCTTTTCCCAAAGTAACTGAAATGAGACGATCTTTCATGGTGTTTGGAAAGGGGGGGGGGCGGAGGTTTGCGAATTTATAAAAGGGTAAGGGTGTGAAATCAATCGTCCCCTCCTTGAATAGTTTCTGGATCCGTCCTTGACTCTGAATGTAAAATGCGTTATTTTTATCAAGAAACGTTGCTATAGTCAACCTATTCAGTTGTTCAACATATCCCACAGTGGCAAGGAAACTGACTCAACCACAAGAAAAAAAAAACAGCAATGGAGAAAATTAAGGTATGACGCAATAGTAATTTTAAGTGATTTAGTCTCAAACATTACAATATGCGCAGTCAACTTATTATGTGATGTTTATTAATTAGTTTTTGAAGTATAGATACATAATGCATACTTTAAGCTCGAAAAATATTCTTCCAAATTATGAAATTTTAATGATGTGTCATTATTGATGAAATTGTTTCTACGCCCCCCCCCCCCGCACCATTTAGGTGAGCTAACTTTGCGGTTTTTGTGTCGAGAAAAAGCACTAAATTTAGATTTTAAATCAATAGCCGGTACGGTTTTCCCAGATTTTGAATTGTGTCACTTTCCTTGCCGGAGTGCGATATGATTCTTTATTAAAAACATACATGATCATAAACAAATTGTGACTAGAGCTATCCAGGAAGGAGGGGGGGGGGGAACCGATCTTTTCTCTTAAAACAATTGTTACTGCGATTTTGGTGACTTAGAGCAAACCTAAGGAGTCGTTCACAAATGATGTCACGCTTGAAAGGGGTAGGGAGAGGGGGTTCGGGGTTCATGAACTTCGGACAGTTAGTCTCAAGGGGGAAGGAGGGGATTATAAGAAATATGACTTCACATATTTTGGTCCAAATACAAGCGTTCGTTATAGCAATATGTTCATCGAACATTGCGTGAGATGTGACGAGGGGAGAGGCTAAGGTGAATTGTAACGTCCTTTATGGACAATCCGTGTTTACGTTAGGCTACTGTGTACTGAAGTGTTATAACTAACTTCGTTTCTGCCTCCCCCCCCCCAGAAACGAAGTTGGTTACCTCCCCCTCCCCCGCCTTGAAAATACTCGCCCTGGGGGTAGTCGTCATCTCTTAAGCCGGACTCAACCGATGAACCTATAATTTTAAGACAGTATTCAAACCAAAGACACTTTTTATAACGCATCGCAAATTATTACATATTTCTAAACATTAATATTCATGCAATACTTAGAGAAATAGCCTTGATTCTAATAGTCAATTGCTTTAAATATTTCAGATTGATTTTTTATTGTTTTCTCATTTACTTTTATTTCTCACATGTAAATCCTTTCTGGAACGATTGCCCAGTCCCCGCCTTTGGTTCAACCAAGTTTTTTTGGAGGAGGGGGGAGAGGGGGGGGCAACTTTTGTTCGAATAATGTTTCCATCATTTTTCAAAAATAACTGCTACTGCAGATCTACTGACTGTATATCCGCTCTATATGATCTGAAATTTTGTACAATCCATACAGATGCATCAAAAAGACCCAACCCGTAAGAGCTACTGAGTCACTCCCCCCCCCCCCCCGCAAGAAAAGGGAGAGGGAGATGGAGAGAGATATTAAGTCTTCAAAACGAACGCAACCCTTAAGCATTTCAATGCCCCAGTCTGGTGGCAATGAAGTTTTCCTGTCCCCCCCCCCTTTTTTTTCATCAGCGCACTTGCAATTTCGAATATAGGACGTTAGTGTTTAAAAGGATATCGTTCAAAATTCAGAAAGCCTATCCTTAATAGAAATGTTTCATTCGGAAAACAAAATACCTTACTTTTTTTTTTGTAAATACAATATTTTTGTTCTGAAATTTTCAGTTTAAAAAGTATAGATTCCCCGTAGACGACAATTACGCGAAGCTAGAAACGAAAGGAAAGAACACAAAGACATTTTGGCAAATTTAAATGCCCGCCAAATTTAGGGTTGTCTCAATTGAAAGCGGTAGCGATCACCCCCGCGCTAAACTTAGCTTTGCTTTCGGGAAGGCGTTCCGAAGTCTCTTCTCCTCATGAACGCACAATAACTCTTACGGTGCTCCTATGGTTATGGGGCTTCTCGCGCAATTGCAACATTTGCTATGTTTGAAATTCGCCACTGCACGTCAAAACAAACTCGGATGCAAGTTTTAAAAGAATTTTTCAGCGCAATGTTTATGATTGTTTTGAACTCTATTTTTTACGACTTTTTTTTGTATTTCCGAGAACGCTTGCGTGCCCCTCATCCCGCTCCCTCAATTTCTGAAATTAAACTCTAGTTGTACATCTTAGTTGCTTAAAACTAACACTATTCATAAAATTAGAGATATTTTTTCCAAGCTTTATCTATTGTTTAGGAAGAATTTAGAGCATTAATGTAAGAAATTGATTAAAGACGCTTTGAATGGTGACGTAATTCGGAAGTCAAAGGGAGTTTTGAATTTTTTCTTCGATAGTGCTGAAGTAGATTCAGAATCTCTCGAAGCGTTGGTGTTAGAGTTTCTGTACTAAAAAAATGAGGCCGAACTTGTGACCGAAGTTTAATGTTGTGAGTTACTCCAAAATCAGAGGGTAACCTTCCTAACCCACCCTCGTCGTTTCAAGTATTTCCTCAATATTTAGCGATTATTTATTTTGGTCAAGAAATGTCATTTTGCGTATTTCTTATACTTGTTTCACCTATATTTCGTAATGCACCATCTTCTTTGCATCAATAATAGCGATCGATTTTTTTTTTCTGTTGTAAGTAACTATTTTTATGTATTTATATAAAATCAATGAATGAGTTATTTTCGTTTTCATCATATTTTTAATAATATGTTATAGAAAAGTTTCAAGGATTTTCTATTATGCAATTTTTTAAATTTCAGAAAATTATTGTTACTTTGAAAAGTTTAATTTGAACTTGTTTGTAGTGCTTCATGAAAGATTAAACAATCAATTTGTTCAATATTACGTGTGCAAACATCAGATCAAGTAGTATATGTATTCAGTTATTAACTTGGTGTAAATATTGAGTTTGTTTATTGTAGCTGCGTTTTAAGAACCTCGCTCTTTTCATGGCTATTTCTTTTTTCCGCATAATTTATGTCACTGTTTTGCTTTTATAAAAAATGCAAACTTTTCTATTCATAAATTTTAAATAAGTATAAAAATATTCCTATTATGATTTAACATTGTAATTTATCTGTTACTTTTTTTGTTTAATTTGATGACTAAAAAAAGTCTACGTGCAATCTTTCCACTTTAATTGTGTAATTTGTTGACGGTTTCATAGTTTTATTCTTAATTTTTTTTGAATGATTAAACAACATAATTTAATGTTTTTTAACTATGTTTAATGTACTTAAATCCATATATTATTACAATATTAATGAAATCTTAGTGCTCAATATATATATGTTCAATTTAAAAAAAAAACAAAAACAAATCAATTGGTTATCAAAGTCTTTTTGTTTTTCTTCTTTTTTTTTTCTCTTGTTCTTTGTTTTCCATCGTACAGCAGTCAAAAAAGAAGAAGCATAACTACACCCTATACAGATTGTACGTATTACGATCCAAAAGTTCGGGGGACAAGCTGTATAAAATCTTACCCAGAATAGTTCACATTACCGAAGCACATCCACCTTCAAAAGGTCACCTTGAGGGACTATGTACTTCTCCTGTCAGTGTTCATATAACTTTTGGAAACACTCCTGGAAGCCATTTTTGCTACGTTCTGTGATGCAGAAGAAAGCGGCGTCATTGATTTTTTTTTTTTTTTTTTTTTTTTTGCTGGGAACAGATAAAAGTCACACGGAGCTAAGTTTGACGAAACGTTATGTTATTTGTTTGTCATATCAGAGTATTGACCAATCGAACCGTGCATCCTCAACATGAAAGTCGCCTACTTCCCCACGATGAAATTAAAGCAGCAGCGCTAGAGGCCTTACAGGAGGTTGCGATAAATTTCTTCCAGGAGTCCTTCTAAAAGTTATACGAACGTTGGCAGAAGTACATAGTCGTTTAAGATGACCATTTTGTAGATAGAGGTACTTCGGTAATGTGAACAATTCAGGGTAATATTTTTTTAGGTATATATGAATGTACTCATAAAATAGAAATTTAGGTCGAAATCTGATTTTTTTTTGTGATTACAATTCATTATTCGTAGAAAGAAAGTAAAGTGAATTGAATCAATGAGTTAGGTTCCACGGCACACAGATTCTGGGTTAAATATCGATTTATTTAGTTATATCTATATACACAACAACTATTCACATATGTACACGTTGATACCATATACGGTGCTCAGTCTTTCACGGTTTTTGTAAATACACCTTGGGGACCCGGGCACTACTCTCCCGTTCGTAACAGTCCACCTTTACGACGGGCACAATCTCTCCCGTCTCTACAGTTCTCTTTCAGGATCACGGGCCCAACTCTCCCGCTCCTAAAATTCAGTTCGGACCTCGCTTGGTCCCGTAGAAAAACCGGCAGCATCCGCGACCGCAACTGTGTCGCTCTCTCTTCGGTCTTCTCCCCCGTCTCTCCGGTGGGTCCTATTTATAGGGGGTGCCTGACCTTCGGTCAACACGGAGGGCTAGGGGACGCACGTATGCAGTTTTTGGGTCTCGTAGCCCCTTCGCCCTGTCACGTACGCACCTTCTAGGTCACGTATGTCGTGCTGACCTAGGCCTAGCCTGACACAATGATCCTTTAAATCCCTGACAAACTTATAAATTTATTTCTGTTAGATTTTTTTTGAGCAATCACGATTGCTTATTGTTCTCATTTGACTGTCCTTGACGTTACGCTGATTTTATTCCCTCCCCCCGACTCTGCAGCACTCCCGCCCACCGTCCCCCGGAGGCGCGACTCCTCCGATCCTGAGCAATGTCCCCCGAAATCCGCTTCTCCTGGTCGGTGGCGTCCATGTCCTACACACGCTCATACACACACACACACACACGCGCGCTTATATGCATACACAAGTCTATGCACACACAAGTCTACACATGCACAAGAACTTACACACGCAGAGAAACACACACGCCTACGTGCATGCACAGGTCAACGCACACATAAGCCTTTACATGCATGCGCGCCTACACACACACACACACACAACTATACACACGTAACCTCTCAGGAGAATGGCAGGTTTGGGGGACAGGAGCAGTTTCTAGAAACAATAACTCCAATGAGTAGGGTCCTGTCGCAACTGGTGATTGCGAAAAACATAATTAAAAATATGAGAATTCAAATTATTTTTTTTAACTTTTTTTTTGCCATCGGCCAACGGCATCGGCCATCGGCCATCGGCCATTTGAGGGAAACAATCGGCCATCGGCCATCTTTAAACAATCGGCCAACAATCGGCATCGGCCCATCGGCCAAAAAATGCCATCGGTCGAGCCCTACTATTCTATCGGTATACTGCTTGCAATTTTTCTTGCCTCATGCTAAAAATTTTACTCACAGTTGAAACATTTTATTTTTCGTTTTCAAAATCTAATCCAAATAACCATAATCCCAGTCAACCATACAGAAAAATAATTATCATCAAATCCTGTGTTAATTTCATTTGAAACTGAATCTATTACTTCATACAAAATATTCAAAAATCATTTTTTGTGCCTCTTTAAAATTGGCTCAGAGGAAGAATTTTTTTGAAAATTTTCACGATTGATTGAAATATACATCTATAAAAAATCTTTTTTCAGTTTCAATTGTAGATTGAACTGTGGTAGTATGGTGCACAAATCAATTGTAGATTGAACTGTGGTTTGAATAGTCGAGTAGCGGATTGAAGATTTAAGATTTTAATATTTTAAAGCATTTTTCAAAACCTTTTCCCGATACAAACAAATTATATAAAAATTCAAACGAAGTCATACATGCTAAAGGGCATGAGCTTTTTCACCATTGAAAGAAGTGTTTTGCAATAATTCTTCCAGTCGTCAAATCACTGCTTTGAAGTTACAGAGAAATGTTTTTATCCTTTTAACTCTTGAAGATTATCTTGTGTCACTCCGCGATTGCATAATTATAGAGCCCCATAAAAGGTATTTGGTTGATATGACTTTTTTTATTCAATAATCACATGCATTTTTAAAAAGTTTCTATGAAAGCATTATAATTTATTGAGCAGCTAAAACGTGTTTCTAGCAGAAAAAAGCGATGAACACTCACTACATAAATATACACTTAAAAAATGAGCGTAAAAGTGAATGTAAAATATCCAGGAATTTTCTTGTGTAAACCATGCTGCTACACCACTTTTCACGAGCCTCTCATATTGGTGGACCTACCATTGTTACACTGGGCACACAAGTGTGAAATATTAAGCCTTTATGAGGCAATGTCTTCTTTAGTTAAAATTAACCATGGTTCTCTATCAGTTTTCTATGTTCTGAAAAAGCCGAAAATACTTCATGAATTTCTATGTCATCATCCAAATAACAAAAAACATTTTTTCTAGTCTCAGAATGTGTCGAGTTTCATCAAATAGTTGCTGAGAATCAGCGAGATTTCCTTTAATGAACATTGATTTCCAACTTAGATAAATAGAATTCACCCATTTTCTATCATTCTGCTCAAAAAATTTGGGGGTGCGACCGCCCCTTCTTGACCCCCCTATTTGCCGCCCCTGCGTATAATCATAGTACTGAACGTTTCAGTGTGCAATGTTTCGGAAGGAAGGGGGGGGGGCAGCAAGAGGGGTTGGGGTCGGGACTGTCAAAGTTTCAGTGTAATGTACACTTTATGTACTAACATCGTGCAAAAATTCAGCTTTGTCTTAATTAGTTGCGGAAAGAAAAACGTATAATCATAGTACTGCTCTTGATGGTCTAAGTGTTTTGGAGAGGGTGGGCCAAGCAAGAGGGGTAGGGGTCGGGACTTTGTGTTTTTTTAGTGTTTTCTTTATTTACTGACGTCCTGCCAAAATTCAGCTTTCTCTTAATTAATTGCGACACGGAAAGAGTACAACCATAGTACTGCTCTTGTAGTGTTTCGGAGCAGGTGGGGGGGGGCAAAAGGTGGGGGACTTTGTGGTTTTTTTAGTGTATACTTTATGTACTAACATCCTGCCAAAATTCAGGTTTCCCCTAATTAGTTGCGACACAAAAAGCGTATAATCATAGTACTGCTATTGCAATGTTTCAGAGGGGGGGGGGAAGCAAGAGGGGTAGGGGTCGGGACTTTGTGGCTTTTTTGTGTATACTTTATGTACTAACATCCTGCAAAAATGCAGCTTTCTCCTAATTAGTTGCGACACGAAAAGCGGATAATCATAGTACTGCTATTGCAATGCTTCGGAGGGGGAGGGGAAGCAAGAGGGGTGGGGGTCGGGACTTTGTATTTTTTTAGTGTATACTTTATTTGCTAACATCCTGCAAAAATTCAGCTTTCCCTAAATTAATTGTGACAAAGCCTATTTTTTTACCTTCATTGACTGGGCTAGAAAGCCAAGTATCCTTCCTTGTACTGCCTAATCGGCGACTTAGCCTTGTTACTTGGAGGTCCATCTGTATCAGTACATTCAGTCGCAGACTTAGCAGCAGATGAGCCTTCTCTTACCAAGAATTTTTCCATATCACATTCGTAATTTAAGCAGATGTTTTGCGCCAATCCGAATAACACACTGAGCGTATGAGGAGAAGCCAGAATGTCACTGCTGGTGAATTGAGCTTGAATAATTTGTGTCTAAAATAAGCCGAATAAATAATAATAAAGGCAATAGCGAACATATGTTTGAAAAAAAAAATTTTTCTTTTTTGCTAATATGCTTTTTGTAGATCAACAAAAAAACTTCAAAAGCAATACATGTCTGATCGTTGGCGCCAAGGTATGCAACAGGTAAAAGTAAAGACAACTGCACTCTTCGCTTTACTCTCACAATTGTTCAAACAGCAAGAACAGAAAATATTCGTTCGTCCTAGATTTTGTTTTTGCAGTTTTTTTGTTTTCTTTTAATTTCTATTTTGCGAAGTCTCAGAATCGAGCTTTGAGAAACTACGATAAAATGAAATTAGTATCGGAACTGGAAAAGAGGAAAACAAAAGCTAAAGCTGGGAAAAAAATTCTGGGCGGGAGGGCACGATCCCTGCTTGGGGGAGGGGCGATACTCCCGTTTGCGAAAGCTTTAGGAAAAATTTTGTATAATTAGTTGACTTCGTGGAAATTAGAATCCGTTTTCAAAAACTGAAATGGAAACACAAGTGAAGAAGTTTAAAAGAAGTGGGGCAGCAAATCCCCGCCTCTCCTCTGGTTGGGGTCAGTGGCGTACTGGGCCGCCGGGATACCGGGAAAATTCCCGGTGCGCCGGTGCCTTACTGCGCCGGGGCCTGTTTTTTTTTTTTTTTTATGAATTTTGTATCGGATATTGCGGCGCCTGGTACCATACGATTTATCGTATGATATGAACAAATAAGACGACTTAAAATCATAAAACTACGTATACCATCCCTTTTTAAAATCAAAGTTACCTCCATTTATCGGTTTAATCAAAATCGTTAATGTAAAATGCTTTTTTCATCCCCATCCAAATCTACCTCCTTCACCCAAGGAATAAAATGGCTACGGAGTTTCCCCCTCCTTTTTTAAAATAAAAGTGACATCAGAGGATTTTTTTTTTTTTAATTTGAAGTATCAATTCGCGAATCTGACAATAAATAACCATTCAGCGCCGACTTGAACTCAGTTGAAACTATAAACCCTTCTCCTAAAATTTTTGAATAATGCCGTGGTTTCCAGATTTTTTTGAACCATGGCGCCTATCTCGGACATCTAACTTTCGTCCGGCGTCCATCTCTCTATAACTCGGTGACAAAGCCAGGGTTTTTAGTCCTGGTGGGGGAGGTTGGACTAAGGTCAAAATTTCTTATGTTGTCCTGATGGCGCTTCCAACGAAGCAAAAGAAAGGCAAAAACTTCGGTTTCACTGCGGACGGGAAGTGAGGCTGCAGCCTCATATACATACACACACACACACAGCTTCTTTCCTAGATTCATCACTGATATAACTGATCATAACTAACAGACAAAAATGAATAAAACTGGTATGCCTTCATTGCATAGCCCTTTATTTTTATTCATGATTCAGAAGCGATGCGAATTTTTTCAACAGTACATAATTCTCTAATAGTGAAGAAAATGAAAATTTCGTGGCGCCGGCGCCCCTATGAAGACTTTACGGCACTCTAATTTACCCCCCCCCCCCAGCAGACTGAGAAACAAAATTAGAGGTAGGAGCCATTAATTTTCAAATAAGAGATTTTTTTTCGTTAAAAGTATTTTCTTTTAAATCATTATTAAATGTAGCGCATGTTTACACAAAATTGTTATACGCGCGTATTATACTTCTCATTTTCAACTTATCACACTTAATAGCGTTAAATTTGGGCTTTTTCATTGGATCAGATTATCCTTTCAATCAATTCATTTGACACTTATCACACTTCCACATACCTTTTCCCTTTCAGGTGCTGCTACTTTTTTTTAAAGGCGGCAAATGTCACTACTACTCAATAAATTTTATTTTAAATTCAAAACGTGATCAGGAGCGTAACTAGGAGGAGCAGGGGGACACCAACCCCCTCCCTACGGGCGCGAAATTGAAGATATGATTAAAAATATTTCTCCCAACTTTAAATGAAAAAGAAAAAAAAATCAATCGAAAATCAATTTTGTCGACTAAATCAGCGGCAACCACCGTTGGGGTACGAGAAACATAACTCGCCGCCTTACCCCAGCATTATTAAAGATCGCCGAAATTTCCATTTAAAGTACTTCAATTTTGAAAATTTTCAGGGGATAGCACCTAGATGACCCACATCATAAAAGATCGTTTAAAATTTAGCATATTGGATTTAAATTTCAGAAACTTACTAGAGGAGCCACCCTAACTTCAGCGAAATTATAATTCCCGAAATTATAATAAATTGTCTACAATTTCGTTTTAGCTCTTCAATTTCGAAAACTTTCCAGAAGAGAGTCCCCGAACACCATCCCGTCCTCTAAAGTTATCAAAGACAGCATACAGTTATGCCATTTAAGATTTCAAATGCGAAAAATTTCCACAGAAAAGTTTTGAAACGCATGCCTTTCTCTAGAGTCAGCAAAAATGGCCTACAAATACGATGTTTGAACTTTAAATTTCGAAAGCTTTCCGGGGACGAACCACCGCATTCACTTTATTAAAGATGATCTAATAAACCTCAATTTCGAAACTTTTTCGAAGAAGCGCTCAGGGCCGTCGCCAACATCCACCAGTTTTTCAGAAATGGAGTCGCCAATTTCTGAAAGTGATTAAAAACAGCAAAAGAAAAATAAAAAAGCAGAAAACCTTCGTAATCTTTAAGAATTGAAATAGTAATAATCAATGAACTAAAGGAATAAAAGTGATAAAAAGTATTTTTTCTGCCAAATTTAAAAAGAAAATGAAATCTTCGCATATTATTGAGAAACATCCAAGATCCTGCATTATAATTTACCTAAATGAAGTCCGCTGAAATGTACATTTCAAACATTTTTGATCGGAAAAAAAATAGCGTATCGTTACAAACCTATTACGAGATTTAGTTCAATAAAAAAAATGAATAGATAAATAACATAATAGCATTATGTAGGTCAAGGCCGTATCCAGAAATTTTTTTCGGGAGTGGCCCGGATTAGCACATTGCCCTAACACACATACATATAGTATATATAGACACACCAAACGCATAAAAATGTTAACATAGAAAACTTTTTGTCTCGATTTTTAATGATTCATCTGTTTGGACTGTTGTTAATTTAATTTCTTATTATTGTTCTTATTCACCTTGTAGTGGTTAGGATAACAGGAGAGTGTCCCTTTAAGTCGGATGTAGAACATCCATAATTTCAGGGGGTCGGGGGTTTTCCCCCGAGAAATTTTCGAAAAAAAAGCTGTATTTTGAGGCCTTATATTAGGTAATTGTGACTACAAAAATATGAAAAAAAAAAAAAGGCAAACAAAGTGTTTTAAAAGTTATACATTCTTTTGCAAATCAAGATCAAACAAAATAAAAACTGCTTGCTCGACAGATCATGAAACTTAATGGACAGAGAGGAAAAACGAGAGAGGAAAAAAGAGAAGCACTTCGTTATCTGCTCATATCGGCTTTTAGTGAAGTTTGTTTTTGATCACTCCCCCTCCCCATTTTTTTTTTCATTAAATGCCCTACAGTCAAGGCCGTATCCAGAAATTTTTTTCGGGAGGGGCCCGGATTAGCACATTGCGCTAACACACACACACACATATAGTATATATAGACACACCAAACGCATAAAAATGTTAACATAGAACACTTTTTGCCTCGATTTTTAATGATTCCACTGTTTGGACTGTTGTTATTTTATTTTAATTTCTTATTATTTTTCATATTCACCTTGTAGTGGTAAGGATAACAGGAGAGTGTCCCTTTAAGTCGGATGTAGAACATCCATAATTTCAGTGGGTCCGGGGGTTTCTCCCCCCGAGAAATTTTTGAAAAAAAAAATCTGTATTTTGAGGCCTTACATTAGGTAATTGAAACAACGAAAATATGAAAAAAAAATAGGCAAACAAAGTTTTTAAAAAGTTATACATTCTTTTGCCAATCAAGATCAAACATAATAAAAATTGCTTGCTCGACAAATCATGGAAATTAATGGACAGAGAGGAAAAACGAGAGAGGAGAAAAGAGAAGCACCCCGTCATCTGCTCATATCGGCTTTTAGTGAAGTTTGTTTTTGATCACTCCCCCTACCCCCACTTTTTTTTCTTTAAATGCCCTACAGTATGAAAATTGTACAAAATAGTTTGAAAGAAATAGTGTAGACATGTAGAAAATAAGAACGGAAGAGTAATATTCTGGCCATTTGGATAATTCATACTTTATTTTCTTGATAAGATACAAAATTGAAGAACTTTTCAAGGAATTTCAAAAACTTAAATAATTTTCAAAGACTCGAATAGTTGTAATTATTTGAAGCTCTTATTACTTTGTAAGACACACCCATTTTAAGTTAATAAATGCAACGAAATATTTCTCGAAACAAACTTTTTTTTTTCAATCAGAAGTAGTGCAGAAAATGAAAAAGAGTAGAGTAAGTGTTATTTTTTTTCTCATATTTAAGGTATTAACAATATGCAGTAGAAGTAAGAAAAAAAAAGCAATAACAAAAGAACTTCCATGATACTGAATTCGGCATTAAATAAATGCAAGACATGAAACATATCAATCACAAAAATGATCTTAAAAATTAAGCTGCAAAAACGCGAGAATCGTGATTTTTGCATTTTTTACTCGGGATGTATCAAGGAGCAGAATTTGACACATCTTGGTAACAAAATACTCGCCTAATCGGAAACTAGGGGCCCAGCCTTTGGGGAGTCCCCGGCTCGAAATCAGTACAGTGTAAGTTTTATAAGGGTTTTAGGGGCAGGGTCGTGTACAGAGGGGAGAAGGGACACCTGTTGGTCCGGGCTCGAGCTTAAATGGGGCCCAATATCTTTAAACCTAGGGTTGAAAATATAGGTAAACAATACGGAGGGGGCCCAAAAAAAAAGGCATTTGTGACAGCCCCGAAATTTCTGTGCCCGCCCCTGGAGGAGGAAGTGCACAGAAGTCAGTTCGGTAGACTTGAAAACTGACAAAGGGCCTGCCTTGACCCTGGACTGCTCTGAATTGAATTGGGAAAGAGAGCAAGAAGTCCTAATTAAAGGTCTAAATTTCAAGTGTGCCTTGTGGATAATGAGAAATAGAATTGCTTTTCTGTATTTCTGCAAAATATTATAAATCTTGAATAGTAGCAAAATTGAGAATTAAAAAAAACTTTGTTATTCTCCTTTTCTGACATTAGGAATTAAAAAAAAAAACCTTCTTCTGTTTTACGGTACAAACCATTTCGGGTTTCGGGGGGGGGGCGTCAGGCCCCCCCCCCCTCTGGATACGGCCCTGCCTACAGTATGAAAATTATTCAAAATAGTTTAAAAGAAGTGGTGTAGACATTCAGAAAATAAGAACGGAAGAGTAATATTCTGGCCATTTGGACAATTCATACTTTGTTTTCTTGATAAGATACAAAATTGAAGAACTTTTCAAGGAATTTCAAAAACTTAAATAATTTTCAAAGACTCTCAAATAGTTGAAATTATTTGAAGCTCTTTATTTACACTTTTCAGAAGTTGATTGCAATCTTACAAAATGATTATAACTTTGTAAGACACACCCGTTTTAAGTTAAAAATAAATGCAACGAAATATTTCTCGAGACAATCTTTTTTTTTTTTCCAATCACAAGTAGTGCAGAAAATGAAAGAGAGTAGAGTAAGTGTTATTTTTTTTCTCATACTAAAGATATTAACAGTATGCAGTAGAAGTAAGAAAAAAAACAAGCAATAACAAAAGAACTTCCATGATACTGAATTTCTCATTAAATAAATGCAACACAAGAAACATATCAGTCACAAAAATGATCTTGAAAGTTATGCTACAAAAACGTGAGAATCGTGATTTTTGCATTTTTTACTCAGGATGTATCAAGGAGCTGAATTTGTCACATCTTGGTAACAAGATACTCGCCTAATCGGAAACTAGGGACCCAGCCTTTGGGGAGTCCCCGGCTCGAAATCAGTACAGTGTAAGTTTTATAAGAGTTTTAGGGGGAGGAGGGCAGGGTCGTGCACAGAGGGGAGAAGGGACACCTGTTGGCCCGGGCTCGACCTTAAATGGGGCCCAATATTTTTAAACCTAGGGTTGAAAATATGGGTAAGCAATATGGAGGGGGCCCAAAAAAAAAGCATTTGTGACAGCCCCTAAATTTCTGTGCACGCCCCTGGAGGAGGAAGTGCACAGAAGTCAGTTTGGTAGACTTGAAAAATCTACGGAACTGACAAAGGGCTTGCCTTAACCCTGGACGGCCCTGAATTGAATTGGGAAAGAGAGCAGGAAGTCCTAATTAAAGGTCTAAATTTCAAGTGTGCCTTGCATCTAATGAGAACTAGAACTGCTTTTTCTGTATTTCTTCAAAATATTATAAATTTTGAATAGTAGCAAAATTAAGAATTAAAAAAAAACATTGTTATTTTCTTTTTCTGACATTAAGAAAAAAAAAAAACCTTTTGTTTTACGGTTCAAAACATTTCGGGTTTCGGGGGGGGGGGAGGGGCCGGGCCCGGTCAGGCCCCCCCCTCTGGATACGGCCCTGATGTAGGTCGCTGTAATATGTTTTAAAAAGAAAACAAGTTAAAATAAAATACCAAAACAAGTATAAAAAAAGTAGTGAACGAGATTTAAATAATGTAATGAATTAATAATAAGTTTTCAGTGTTTGAATGTTTTAAAGTGAAGATAAACCAAAACTTCATCCCGAGTTTTAGGAGGCTTGATGTTTAAAAAGTGGGGGGGGGGGGACTCTAGAGTCATCACTCCAAAATGTGAAAAGTTTTCTCTTTGGAGCCGCAAGCTCTTGTATTTCAAATAAATAAAAATATCAGGCTGGAAATTTAAAATTTCATTTTCGAAAAACTAAAGCACTCAAATGGGTTTAGAAAAGAAAACTGGGGGAGCGCTTTCCATTACATTTTTACCAATAATAAAAACAAATACGTAATACGTAAAAAGAGAGAAGAAAGCGGAAGAGTGGGAAGTCCCCGAACCTTATATCACTTCGTTTTTGGTCGCCAAAGGTAGCCGAGAAGCGTGTTTTTTAAATTTTGATTTTGAAAGAATTCCGAGGAAGAGTTCCCTAACCACATCGCCTACAGTCACCAAAGACGGCCTAAAATTAGTTATTTAGGTCTTCAATTCCAAAAATCTTCCAGGAGAGCGCCACACTCAAATATTCGAGAAACGCAACCACCCTATCATCCAAAATCGTTTAAAATTTCGGTTTTAGGACTTAAATTTCTAAAAATTCTAGAAGTCCCTGAACCTCCCTTCCCCCTAATATCACCATTGATAGTCGTTTTTAGGGCTTAAATTTCTAAAAATTCCAGAGGTTCCCGAAGCTCCCTTCCCTTCTAATATCCTCAAAGACGGTCCAAAAATATGGTCGTTTTTAGGGCTTCAATTTTGAAAAGATTTCCGAGAGGAGCTCCCGAAAAGCCTAATACATCGTCGAAAATAGTCTGCAATTTTTTCCCGGAACTTCAATTTTAGAAAATTTCCGAAGGAAAGCCTCCGAACCTCTCTGCCCACTAATATTACCAATGCTCGTCTAAAAACTGTGTTTTAGGAGCTGACCTTCAAACCTTTCTTGTAGAACGATCCTATCACTCGCTCTAAAATCATTAAAGACCGTCTTAAATTTTGTTTAAGGGTTTGAATTTCGAAAGGGTTCGGGGGAGTGCTCTCGGGAACTCCTCTTCCTTACATCATTGAAAGTCAACTGAAATAAAATTTTTAGAGCTTCAAATTCGGAAAAAATGCCCGTCCTCTAACATTATCAAAGATGACCTACAATCGTGCTTTTAAGATTTTACCTGCGAAAAATTGCCGTTCCTTCTGACTTTACCAAAGATAGCCTACATTCGCGTTTTTATGACGAAAAACCCGTTACGTCCGAAAAATTCCCGAGAGTGGGCTTCCGAAACTATCCTCCCCTAATATCACCGGAAATAGTCTAATTGCCTTTTTATCGCTTCAATTTCGGGGAAGAGTCAACCACCCTTTCTAAAATAATTGGATATAATCCACAATTGCGTTTTTAAAGTTTCAATTTCGAAATAGGTCTGGGAGCATCATCGAACCTCTTCAGCCCCTAACAGTATCAAAGATAATCTAGAGATAATCTTTGGATATCGCAGTTTTAGAATAATCTTTAGAGATCGTCTAAAACTGCGTTTTAGGGGCTACAATCTCAAAAAATTTCCCAGGGAGAGCCCCGGACTCCCCCCCCCTCTTTATTAAGATGGTTGTAGATAACAATTGAACTTTACCTTTTCAATTCTTAAAAATAGACGAGGGAGCGCTCTCTATCCTCTTCTCCTTCAAACTCCTCTTTTTACTCGTTTCTTATTTATAAAAAAACTCGTCCAAAGTTTAATTTTTAGAAGTTGTAACTTCGAAGCCTCCCCTCCCCCTAAAACACTCCTCTTTCTAACCTTTCTCCTTCTCTTTTCCTTTCTCCGAAGGAAGTAAAAAACTTTCTCTCATTTCGACAAAAAAAAAAGGGGGGGGTGCAAAAGTTTAAGTTGTCTTGGGGCGTTGAAGATTATTTACTCCTTGGATAGGAAGTTCATCAAGTTTAATTTTTTAGTTGAACTTGGTGAATGGGAGGGGGAGGGAGGGAATGCGAAAATAGAACAAGGCGCCGGTCAAGTGTTTTTCCCGGTACACATTTTTGATCCAGTACGCCACTGGTTGGGGTAAGTCTTATTGCACATCGACAGAGTGAATTGAGAAGTTACAGAATGATACAAACGCTATTCGGTCGTAACTTTAAAATAAAATACATCAAGGCTCTTTCTTTTTATATAACTACGAAAATACTGCGGCACACCGGTTGCGAAGCCCTGCTGTAGCAGACGAAAATCCGGTACTACAGCGTATAATAACACTTGCTTTTGTGCGGCCTATAAACTCTTCTTTCTATTTAAAAATGAGAGGTTTTTTTAAGTTTATAACTAAGAAACGTCGTAAAAGAATGATGAACGATTCATTTGATAAGAAATGCTCTCTTTATTATCGTATTTTCATGGGCTTAAGCCTCTTTGGTTCCTCATCAGAAACATGGTGAAAACTTGAATTCTCTTTTTACTTTTCTCTTTTCTCGGCAGTTTTTATGCAATCATAAGTCTGTATAAGCCCTAAGCATGTTTATTATGCGCATGAAGTGAAGAAATCCTTAAATAAACAAGTTTTTTTAGCACTGCTGACACTACGTAGGTGGTCAAAATACTCGCAGACGGACAGCTGTGGGATCGTTGCCAAATCGTGAATAAGGTTCATTGTGGGTGGCAAGGTGTGTGGCCTCAAAGGAGACTGATTTTTTGTTTCCTTTTTTTCTTGTATAAGATACTTCTACTTTTTTCTACTTATATTTTTCGAGGCATATCCGAGAAAATTTTTATTTACGAAAACGCCAAAGCAGAACAGATTCCCCGACGAAATACTAAATTTTCCTCGACAGGTGGGGGGGGGGGCCTTTGCTCCCCCCCATCCCACCCTTTGGAGCCACGTCTGTTCCCAAATTTGGAACCAAATGTTCCGAGATTGATTTCTGGAAAACATATATGTAATAAAATATGCATCAAAGTACGGATTTGTATGGTAAAGTAAGTATAGCAAAGCAAGGATTCGTAAAGCAAGGTTTGGATGATTTTTATTTTTCTTTTCTTTTCCATATTTTCCATGTTACTTTTTTTTTTTAAATAAACTATTTTGAAATTTTATTCGTGTTGTGGCCCGCGAGAATGATTTCAATATAAGGTGCGGCTCTCGACCAGAAAAAAGTTGGTTATTGGTATAGAGGAATGATTCTTCTTTGTAAGCTGTGACAAGATTTTATTCATAACTGTGTTTTTGATCTTCAGTTTAAACGAAAGTTAACTACTCCAAATGCAAACTAAGTTTTTAACCCAGTAAACTTATGTTTTTTCTTCTTTTTTTTTTAAAGCTAAGGATAAACATATGTACCTTATTACCTTATAATGGACGAATATTTTTGAAGTCATAATGACTTTTTTTCACAATCTCTTTCTTTTTCGAAAATTATCAGTATAGATAAACAACCAAATTCACTTCAACTTTGACTTAATGATGCAAAGTTATTATTGTCTTTAACTCACTGATAATTAAGGTGCAATTATTGTATTCGGATCGATATCGAAGGAGCTCAGATAACATAATCGGTAGAGCGTAAGTTCTTAATCTTTCTGCGATTCTAGGACCTGTTCGGGCGGTATGTCTTCAGGTAATTTTTTAATGCTTCCATTTCAAGAATACCTTAAACAATCCAATTTTTATTACTGATATTAAATGCTTTTATTACTAGAGCAATTAGATGTTTTATATTATTTATTTGTAAAAGTTCCTAATTAATTTGGTATCAATTTTCCTCTGTGTTGTGTGCCCTATATTTAGTGTTCGTAAAATGGCAATCAAAATCAAATGTTTAACCTCAATAATGTAAAACCTCAGCGTGAATAATAAAACAGAGGATAACATACAATACAACTTACTAGTTTTTAACCGACTTCAAAAAGGAGGCGGTTATCAGTTCATACCGTATGTATGTTTTTTTTTTTTTTTTGTTTTTTGTTTGTCCACTCACAGCGTCTCACCTAGTGGACCGATTTTGATGATTCTTCTTTTAATGGATAGGGGATGGCTCAACTTAGGTCCCATTACTTTGTTTGACCATATTTGTTCGTTAGAAAAAAAGTTATGGTCAAAAAACAGTAAATTCCGTGCAATTTCCTTATTAAATGATTAAACATAAAACCCATTGTTTCAACAATTTGGTGCCATGCAACAATAATATTAATAGTAATTGTGCTGATAATTTTGAATGGAGGCTTCTCTGAAGCAAGCATCAAATTTCTTCAGTGTCATTGCTCTATAGTGGGGGTAAACCTAACGTGGAAGCGAGGTTTACGCAGTGATTAGGATCTGCTTAGCCTTCACAATGCTACTAGGTTAGGTTTGCTTCAATTATAGTAGTATTTTTATCGTTATCATGTATGCCAATAACAGATGATTTGGACTGAGTAAGGAGATACAGGATTGTGCAAAAAACAACTATGCTGTGAAATGTAAATTAGTTAGGGAAAACGTAATATTTAAAAGGTTATAATTAAATTAACACACAAATGTGAATTCCATCGAGGAACAAAGATAAATTTTTATTGTCAATCGCTTAAAGTTCAAGGCGTGTTTTTATTTTTTTAGTATGGAGCATTTTTATGAAAAAAAAATAAGGTAAAGTTTCGTTATAGTAACTTCTTAATATTTCTGAAATACATTTACACTAAAAAGAATAAAATAAAAAAATTTTGAAAAAAAAAATAGAACCGACTTCAAAATTGCTCTAAAAAGTGAAAAATAATTTTATTCTTTAAACACCATCGATAATACTTTTAAACATAATTTTTGAAGTTGGCGCAAAAACGATCGATAAAATCATTCACAGCCATTACTCAAGTGCAACTATAAATTTAACCAGGCCCAGTTTCTTCACTACCACATGCATTATGCCGGGATGACAGTATATTTGAGTGATGATACAAATGTTTCGTTCCTAACTTTCGATGATTTTTCGATAAAAATATGAACGAAGCATGGTTACAATGGATTTTACTTTTTGTTTTTGCACCAACTTCAAAAATTACGTTTAAAAGTATTATCGATGGTGTTTAAAGAATAAAATTATTTTTCACTTTTTAGAGCAATTTTGAAGTCGGTTCTATTTTTTTTTCAAAATTTTTTTATAAGCAAACATTTTCGAAAAGAAGCGACCCTAAAAACATGCTTTTTGCAATCCTAGTGTCACAAAAAGCATATAGGGGAAAGGGGGGCACATGTGAACAATTTCTTTTTCATTCCATTTTTTTTTTTTTTCCAAAAATATTCTCAATTTCTCAGGGTAAAAATGTCCTCATTTTTACTCTATTTTTACTCTGTCTTTTCTTTGGGTCACAGAACTTTCTCGAGTTGTTTTGTAATTTTTTTAATCTGTACTTCGGAGGGATACAACACTATGTCCATTTTTTTCCCAAAATGACATTACAGAGTTAAAATCAGCTTCTCCCATATTTCCTAGAGGCATAAAGCGCTATGTCCAAAATCAGTTATTAATTAATGGACATAGCGTATTTTAAAAGAACACCAAATCCACTTTCACTTAGAGGGATAGAACACCATGTGGTCAAAACTACTTTCCTGTAAAGTTATTAAATGGACAGTGTTGTATCCCTCCAAGGTACAGAAATATATCTTCACTTTATAGTATTTTTAAAAAATATCATCAAATGTTTTTCACATATGCCCCTATATGGGTACTTGTGAACAAGCCTGAGGCACATACGAACACGATTAAAAAATGCAAGACAAGCATCATATTTCAACGAAAAACTCTTTAATACGAAGCATATACGTATGTACCAAATCCTTCAATCTTTATCTTCTTTACTAATCATAAACTGAAAGTCTCTCTGTCTGGATGTCTGGATCTCTGTGACGCGTATAGCGCCTAGACCGTTCGGCCGATTTTCATGAAATTTGGCACAAAGTTAGCTTGTAGCATGGGGGTGTGCACCTCGAAGCGATTTTTCGAAAATTCGATGTGGTTCTTTTTCTATTCCAATTTTAAGAACAAAACTATCATAAGATGGACGAGTAAATTACGAAATTATCATAACGTGGAACCGTAACGTGGGCAGAAGCCAATTGCCGAGATACGAAATTATCATAACGTGGAACCGTAACATGGGTACAAGCCAATTGGCGAGAAAATTCACCAGACATTATTTTAAATATACAGGCGAACCAAAAGACCTTTTAATTTTTCTATTACGGGCAAAGCCGTGCGGGTACCACTAGTACAACATAAAATAGCAAGACCTCACGTAATAACTGAGAATCAAGCGTTCAGAGGTTTCTCTTGAGGAAAAATAATTTTTGGGTGCAGTAAATCAAACGTATTCCTATATTGCATCCCATGAAATTAATTATATGAAAGTAAGATTTAATACATCTATATATATAAAAATGGATGTATGTTTGTAGGTATGTGTGTATGTTCCTTATACAAATCCACAGTTTTCGTCGGATTTCTTCCAAATTTGGCACAAAGGTAAATTGTTGCTCAGGAATTCATATAGGCTGGTTTTTGGAATTTTAAAAACACCCAAAGAGGTCTAATTTCATATTTAGGGTCATAAAACTGCTCTTTTCTGCACGAACTAATTTTTGTATAGTTATGAATTTAGTCTAAACGAAAAGCCCGTAAAAAACTGCCCTAGATGAAGTTTCTTCAAAGATTGACTTTAATCGGTAAACTTGTGAACCTTGGTTCAAAGCAAATAAAAAGGGTTATCAACATATAACCACCAGGAGCTATTTTAATTGCAATCAACACAAAACGTATCCTAAACGATGGCCGTCAATGCCGTTTAGCGATGAGCGTTGAAGCATGTTCGGCGAGAAAGTCGTAGATATAATAAACGATGCTGTAACATCGTTTCTTAAACTGCGACCTACGAGGCCCCAGGGGTCCATTGATGCTACTCATGGTGCTACTTAATTTGAATGCTACCGTTGAATTATAATTTTTAAATATTGTTTACTTATAAAATCCACAACAGTAAGGCTTCGTGTAATTTTTGATCAGTGTTTATCCCGTTAATAGCAGGAAAATACAAACATGAGTAAGGTAATAGTATTGCATTCAATATTGACGTACAATCTTCGACTGTTTCAACATTAGACTACTTTTATTAAAACCACATCTATTTCATCCTTTCAACAGAAATTTTATTTAATGTTCTATGATCCTTATCAAACCAATTTTCATTTTTAAAATTTTCTTTATTTATCAGTTTTTAAATATTCTTTTTAGACTATATTACGTCTTATTCGACGTAAATTATTGCTTGATTTACGTCGAATCTTTAAGTAATTCGGTTCAACTTCGGTATTTGTGAACCTTGGTTCGAAGCAAATGAAAATGGTTAACAACGTATAACCACCAGGAGATATTTTAAATGCAATCAACACAAAAAGTATCCTCAACAGTGGCTGTTAATGTCACTTAGCGACAAACGTATAGCATGTTTGGCAAGAAAGCCGAACGAAAAAGAAATGCTGTCTTTCAGTAGTTCTTAAGTTGCACCCTGCAAAGACACAGGGATGCATTGAAATCAGCCTCGGTGGTTCTTCTTCAATTTGCTTGCGAATTTCGCTAATAAGTTTTTAAGTAATAATACCGTAACTGTAAACGAAATTTTGATCTGTATTTTCTATACATAAACAGCACAGAAAATACCAAAATGAGATAGGTATTATCGAAGTACAGTCTTCAACAGTTTTACAATTAGAATACTAAATTTATATTAAAACGACATCATTGCATCGGAAATATAATTTAGTATTGTATTATCCTTAAACAAATCAATATGTATATGCTATTTATACTATTCCATGATTTACCTAATTCAGTTCACCTAAGTTTCACAGAAATCGCTCCAGGTTATCAGAGACCAGGGGTAAAAATACTAATATGGCTAATGAATTGCAAAATAATCATTTTTGTGCATAGTAGCGTAGATTGAATTTATCTTTCAGGGGGAGGGGAATAGTCATGGGGTTCATTACATGTACATAAACTATCATACTAGAATTGCTAATGTGTGGTAGAGTAAAAGGCTGTGCACCTTTAGACTCGAAACCACACGAAAATTTAATACGGCGGAATTCATAGTTTTAGAAGGGTAAAAGTTTAAAGTTTGAAAAATGTAAAGAAATATTTATTTACATTTAAACTTTTAAAATGCATAAAATGTCTCCATTTTTTACGTGAACAAATTTCTTAATCGTTTAAAATTTTATATTACTTTAACGCTACACCTGAAGGAGCATTTTCGCTGACTAGCAATAATTTTAAACCAGTTAGCGGGCATGAGGCAACTTTTGACACGAAGAGATTGCTACTGAAATGGGCATGATGAAATATTACGCTACATTATAAAGTTTTTTCGTTTTAGTCTTCATCGTGAAATTAGTTGAGCAAAGCTCCATTTCCAGTTACAAGACTCTCAGTTCGATAACTTTTATTGTAAACAATCGAAAAATATTACTGTTTGTAACTACCACTAAGTAATACAACCGTCATTGAAAAAATGCTGTAAGATAAAAATGGGCACGTATCAGTGTTATAGAAGCAACTCTGTTCACGGTGGAGGGATAAGGTGAAACAATGTGTATCTCACGTATATCCGCTAATCGCAATACATCATTCTTTAAACTTCAAGAAATTAAAATCTCCAGTGAGACTTAAGTTCTGTATCACGATCAATAAGTCAGAAGGGCAGGTGATTAAGTACTTTAAATGCATGTGAAATTTACCTATTTCCCATATAGATAATTTTATGTTGCATGCTTAATGTTGGGTTCATTCAAAAATGTATTTCATTTTGCTGCTGGAAGGGAGACTAAAAATTGTATTTAGGAGCAAGATTTGAGTTAAATTTAAGAATTAGAAAATTTTAAATAATTTAACTTTTTAGTTCTTGGATTACGTTTCTAAACGTGGAAATACATTTCCTTCGTTTTGAAGCTGCGGATATGGGGAACAGAATGTGCAACAAGCTTTTGTAAAACATAAACAAAAGAATTGTCTATTATACAGTTGTAAGTAGAAACAAGACGGTTTTTTTTTTTTCTTTCTTTTAATTTCTTGGCCTGCAAATTATCAAAAAAAAAAAAAAAAAAAAAAAACGACGCGGATAGTGACCAAAATGTACACGCCTATTTCTTTTTCTATAAGGCAGTTCAGTTGACGGGTTTTATATAGTTCGTTTCATAAGTTCGCGTCCACGTACTTCATTTTTAATGCTTTATGTATCTTAAAATAATAACTGTAACTGTTTCTATGGCAACTATTATTCAGTGGAACCATTCCTACCCCTAATGATGACTGTGTCTCTGCAAATTAAAATTTTGATATTCTCAAAGGAGTACTTCAGAGCAGCAAACTTAAATAAGTGCTCTTACTACCTGCATCAGTTTGAGTTATCATGTACAACATTTACGGCAAGTGTGAGGTTTTAAAAATTTAAAATAAAATTTTAAATCTAGACAAATTTTGAATCGTTGCAAGACACCAATATTAATATCTAACTGTCATTTTTACCTACGAAAATAGAAATTTGACATAAATATAGGAAATAAAATGTAGTTGACTTACGTCTTTTTATGCAATTTACACTTATCTAATATTACTCCACGGCATGCTACTAAATCGCCACGGAAAGGGAAAACAGACACATTTTGTGAAGTTATTTATACTAAGTGAACGTTTTCTACGGAATGTGCTTACATTCCTGAACACTTACAAAAAATTATAAAATGAGTCTACCTAACACGTGAAACCTTGCAAGTAAAAACACCGCCAATTATCCGTAAAACGAAATGTTAACGGCTATTAATAACAGAGACCGAATTCCTTATTTTCTGAACAGTGGACTATCTGTTTAGCTTTTGGGGCCATTGAGGATGATTTTCATATCTGAAAATATTGAAACGGTGGCATATTTTGCATATATTTGTAACTGATAAAAGCCATTGAATTTATTCACGACTCTTTCTAGGAAAACACCCCATGATTTTTTTTCCCAGAATAAAATGTATGTGAAGAGTACTATAGCATGCTTTAATGTCTTGAGGTATACAAAACCGTCAAAGGCAGCACAACGGTTTTCGTATTCGAAGCACCACGCAAAAGGTTGTCTCACAAGGTATGCAAGACAATCATTTGTCTCTGCATTAAGACATTGAATGTACCGCCCGTCTGATTCAACCGCAGACAACGTGCCAGTGAACCCTGAAGAACCAAAGAATATCGTTGACAGAACCCCGATAACATGTCTCATGCTTTTTCGTTTTTACTTGATGCTATTTTTCCTGCAAAAGCTCAACTTTCTGTGCTATTTACAGTCTTTTGAAAATTTGAGCCTAGAGTGGTGTGAATGCAGTTTTTTACTCTCATTTAGATAGAATTCATCCATTTAATTATCTAAATGATATGTTGCATTGAGAAGCACCCGGGCAACGTCGGGTAATAAGCTAGTTACTCATATAAAAATCTCCTATTGAAAAAAGCGTCTTTTGGCTCAGTTAACAGCCAGTTCTATTACTTACTCAAATTAATTATCATTCAGTAATAATGAATTGTGTCATCCATTGCCAATTAATACTAGTTATTGGTTTTTCAGGACTTTTTATTGACCGAGCCGGCCAAAAAAAAAGAAAAATTAAAAATTCATTAAATTTATCAAATCGCTCATATTTAAACTAATATAAATCATGTAAAGAAAAAGAGAAAGAGAATTAAATACACATCATGCGTGAAAATCTATACTTAATTGATATGAAATGTAAGAAGTTACACCACAGGAACAAATTATCATGAACAGAAAAAATTATACTCAATGCCCCTCCCCCTCCTAATAATCAACAAACTTATTATTCTATCATTATTTATTTATTTAATTTTTTGTCTATTTACTTTATTTATTTATTTCGATTTTCATGTTTTAGAAACGATATTACAGCGCGAATGGCTGCTAACTTTGCCCAATGTACAACAAACATTATTTATTTTCAACACTTTCTGCAAACCCAGTCCCATTATTTCCTTGAGCAATCAGATAGCATTTTATGATTAATTTTATGATCTGCCGCCATAACTCAAAAAAAATAAATAAATAAATAAATAAAAAATAAAAAAATAAAAACATTAATTCAAGGAAAAGAAACTCCTTTCAAAGGCAATTCAAATGACTTTTAAACGTCCTTTATTTCTTTGGCTTGAAATTTTTCTTCCTTGAAAGCTCTTTCTTTTTTTTTTCTTTTCTTTTCTCAAAAAAGAAAAAAAAATCGAACCCTGAAACCCCGCATAAAATATTTTTGATCCAATGAGAATAGCCAACTACTAAAATGAACTAAAATGAGAATAGCTACTTACTCTGTTTCACGGAATTCTAATACACTCTGGGGAAGATCAAGAGCAAGAAATTTTAAATGATCTCCACTGTAGCCTTTTGGACCAATTTAAGTCTGACCGGAAGTGCATCATCTCTGTTTACGTCGGAGGAGGTTAGGATTTTTCAGAGGGATAAGAGAAAGGGAGTGATGCCAAAGACTCTGCTCCCGATGCTCCTACCTGTTACGTAAATGGAAGGGGGGGGAGGGGGCGTGTCCGAATTCCCGTCCTTCCTTTCGCAAAGGAATTGTTGAAATCCTCGTGTCTCAGTTAATTGTGCGAACTATGCTCTGTCATATATCAGTGAAAAAAAGTGTTTCAAATTTGTAATTCGAAATGGATGAGAAGTAGTGATGGGCATAATCGAGTTCTCATAATCGAATCACTTGATTGTTCAAGATCACTCAAGAACTCGATTATCTAGAGTCCTCGTTTATCAGATTTTGAGTTCTCGATTATCGTATTTCGAGTTCTCGATTATCGTATTTCGAGTTCTCGATTATCACATCTCCAGTTCTCGATTATCACATCTCCAGTTCTCGATTATCACATCTCTAGAACTCGATTCAAAATAATCGAGAAGTCAATCGCTCGAGTTCTCGATTTCAAAAGATCTCGATTATCAATCGCTCGAGTTCTCGATTCCAAAAGATCTCGATTATCAATCGCTCGAGTTCTCAATTTCAAATGATCTCCCCGATTAGCAATCACTCGATTATCAGGAGTACTCGATTCCCGAGATCACGATTATCAAAAGATCTCCATTCCCGAGATCACGATTATCAAAAGAGCTCGATTATGCCCATCACTAATGAGAAGTGTCTGTAAAATAATGCTTTTAATTTCAGGAAGTAATGCAAAGAAAAGGAAACTTGATTTAGGGTAGAATGATTAAAGGGGATGAACATCCTCCCCCCCTCCACGCTTCACATCGCACTTTCCTTTTCTTTAAACTCGTAAACCTGTGAAACATCATTTTTTTCTTTTCCTTTCTTTCTCTCTCTCTCTCTCTCTCTCTCTCTTTTTCACCTTTTTTTTTGCGCTTTTTGGAGGCCAAAGTTGGCTTTCTCTTGCGAGACCCAGTCCGCCCCTGGAGATTATTCTGGAGATATAAACGAGATTACTCTGTATTTACAAAAAGAAAACGACCAGAAAATGTTATTTTGTCTACTGGTTGAGGGTATTTATTTATTCTATTGTGCGCTTTTTTTTTCCCATCTAAACCCCGAAAAACACCCCCAGCAAAGACGTAAAAGCTCCCCAAATTTTTAAAAGTAATTATATATGCCACTGTGATGAGCCACACAAAAGTTAGTTTTAACAATATTCTGAATTTTTAAAAATAAAATTGAGCTTAAGTGTTCATTCGCTGGTCGGTCTAAATCTATGACCTACTACACACAACATCCAATGAACTTCGTTGTTGTTGTCTTGTGCCAAGTAGGCTGGTATTTAGAGATCCCTGCTTCACTTTTTCATCTGTACCGTAATTTGGTGCGTGACTTTCACAGTACACACATGCCGTAGGACCCGCTCATGGAGTAAGCAACCATTCACAGCATAGCAACGCATTCACACAAAGAAAGGACAAGGACATTAGAGCGAAGGTACATCCATGCCCGAACCGGGATTCGAACCCGGGACCTCCCCATCGCAGTCAGACTCCTCTGACCACTAGACAGGGCGGGCGGCAATGACTTTGGTGGAAACAATGGATGCTTTCAAACGTTGGAAATATTAAAACGGTACTATTAATTTTTTCAGTGAGCGCGGTGAGAACGGCACGCTATAAAACGTATGTAAGCTTTCTGAGAAGTTTTCTGATTCATTCCGAAAACGTGACTGGCCGTTATTGGGAAGGTTTCCGCATTTCTTCAGATAGATTCCAGTCTGATTTCAGGCAAATTACTGACTTTTAGCTGGAAATTTTAATGTTTTTATTTTTTGTTTTTTTCTCTCAGATGTGTTACTGGCAGAAATTAGGCACATTAGCTGCCTATTGCTTGAAAAGAACGTTTCAATTTTTTTTAACGTTTCAATTTTTTATTTTTAATGTGAAAATGTATAGATTCACTAACTTATTACTCGTCGTTGCCCGAGTAGTTGCTAATGACACAGTTATCTTTGGCCATCCTCATGTAAATAATAGCCGATGATCGAGTAACCCACGTGATTCAACGATGAAACTCGCGCCACTGCATGATAATTTGATAATATGTTTTGGTAATGTTTGATATGGTAGGGAAAGGCTTTATGGTGACAAGGCTGAACTGGATACGGTAACTAAACTGTTTTATTGGTATGACTGTGTCATTTCAGGGAAATGAAGAAACGAAAAAGCGATCAACTATGAAAGCTATCTACTGGAGTTTAGGGTTCATCCACTGGTGTTAGGTTTAAAATTTCAGGTATCAAAATATCATCAAACAGGCAATGGCTTCGTTCAAATGTTAGAAGCAATTTTCACCCGTCATACCTTGACGGGCGACTTTCTAGTTAAAAGAATTAATTTCTATTAGATGTTTAAAATATTTTATCATTCCTACTATCTAAGTACAAACTTGCAATAGATTTCAATAGGATTAAAAGAATTCAAATTGACAGGAAAAGAAGCATCGACTAGAGCAAAGAAAATCGACGAGGAAGCATGACCCTGTATGATTACTCATTATTCTTATCTGTATATTAGCACGGGTTCTACGATAGTTTGATTTAATTTTGTTTAGTTCAAAAAAAAAATATTGGAAACTTTCTAATTACCATAATGACTTTGAAGAATCTTCATCTGGTGCAGCTCTTTTCGGGCCTTTGAACGCGGTATAAAATCCGAAAAGATGCGTAAATTCGTTTTTATTTATACTAGAAAATCTCCCGTCAAGGTATGACGGGTGAAAATTGCTTCAATATTTGAACGAAACAATTGCGTGTTTAGAAATGTTTTGATCGTTCACATTTTAACCCTAACTCCAGTGGATTAACCCTAAACTGCACTAGATAGCGTTCATTGTTGACCACGTTTTTGTTTCTTCATTCCCCTGAAATGAGTCTTACCAGTAACACAGTTAAGTTACCGGATCCAGTTCAGTCTCGTCAAAATACAGCATTTCTCTGAATGTCAAACATTACCAAAAAATACTATCAAATTATCATGTCGTGGAGCGAGTTTTATTGTTGATGACGTCAGGAACGTTACTCAATCATTCGCTATTATTTTTAATGTTTGACCTCCTTCCCACCTTGTAATTGCTGGTCATAAAATGCCTCCGAACAAAATTTGGAGAAGATCAGACGTAACCAGGATTTGTGTAAGGGACATACACATGGGCGGATCCAGAGGGGGGCCATGGCCCCCTCCCCCCGAGAAAATTTTAAGAATAGTTTTAAAAAAACCTTTTTTGAGCATAAATGCAAAACATTTCCCTTATAATGCATACAAAGTCTAGCAATAAGGAAACTATGAGGGGGGGGGGCATCGCTACTCTGAGAAATTTCAAAAATAGTTTAAAAACTTTTTCAGAGTTGAATATTAACAAAATCCTTATTATTCCTCAAAGTCTAACATGAATATAAAAACAACGCCGAGGAGCCATAAAACCACACTGGAGGAAGTTTCAAGTATAGTTTTTTAAGCCTCTTTCCTCGCTTAAATTGAAAAGAAAATTCATTGTAATGCATGTGAAGTCTAACATGAATGGAAACAATGCCAGAGGGAAGGCTTGGCCACCCCACGAAAATTTCAAAAATATCAAGTGTATAACAAATATTAGAGTTCATTTAGCGCTTATGACCGCGGTGTCTCCCACAAAGCGAGCAAGAATACCCGGTCTCTTTGAAAGGTACGCATATTTTTTTGCTATGTCAGAAAATAAATAACCACGATTTTGAAATCTAGAGAAAATTTCTGTCTAGTTTCATATGTAATTCGATATAAAAATATGGTATTTTGAGAAATAGATAGATTCACACACCCGACAAGCCAATATCTCGCTACTGAATAAAACGAGAACTATTTTTTCAGCCCCTAATTTAAGAAATGGTAAGTTATTTTAGTTAACACCTACACAGATTAACTATATCGTATGCAATACTAAGTTGAAACTGAAGGAAATTCCAATTTGGGTAAAAAACATAAGCGCAGTTACATCCGAAGATTTTGTATGATATAACGCTTTTGTGTTGTTCTTTTTCATATTTTAAATGTGTTCCATTTCAAAAACTTAGTTTTTCCAATTTTCAAACTAAAAGTATGAATTTTGCTTACAAATTTACGTTGCAAAAAACCTACGCTTATGTACATTGGAAATAAAAGCAAACTCCTAGCTTAAGATTCAAAGAAATTTGTACAGAAATTTTTAAAGAAACACTTTCTATGTATATAATATTTTTAAAATATTTTTTGCTAGAGCCTGTCTATAGATATACTACCTGTTTTAATATTCCATCCGAACAGACAAACGAAAATTTGTTAATAAAAAGTTAATAATAAAATACATTTAATGATTGCGCATTAAGTAAAGTTAGATTTAAGTTTTAACCTGGCTTTATGCTGTGCTATGTAGCTATTCTTCATTCCCTTTTTAATATGGGACCCTCCAAACCACTCCTCTTGTTACCAAAGATCGTCTACAAACTGCGTTTAAAAAAGTAACTTGTAAAAGTTTCCAAGGGAGGGTTCAGCACCTTTCCTTTTCGCCAACATTGTTCAAGATCGGCCTAAATTTTGTTTTAAGCGCCTGAGTTTCAAAATGTTTCCGAGGGAGAACTCCCCCCCCCCCCTTACGTCATTGAAAGTTTTCAAGAATTAGGTTTTTGGAACTTCAGATTCGAAAAATTGCTTATCCTCTAAGAGTTACTCATGAATCATGGATTGTCTACATTTCTAATTTAAAGAGTTCAATTTTGAAAAAAATTTGGGAGTGGACCTCAGAATCTCTTCAACCCCTAACCTTACCATAGATAGTCTAGAATTCGTTTTGAAGTCTATAAATTAAAAAAAATTCCTGGGATGGGCCTTTTAATCTCTCCTCCCCTTAACATCACCAAAAATCGTCTAAAACATCCTTTTTTAAAGGTACAATTTCAAACAATTTCCGGGGGAGCGCTCTAAACCTCTTCTCCCCTACCATTAGCAAAGATAACTAGAATGCATCTTTAAGATTGTAAATTACTCGTAGAAAAATTTCTTTGTGTGGGCCCTCGAATCTCTCCTCCGCGTATCATCACCAAAGATCGTATAAAACTGCGTTTTTAGCTCTACAATTGCAAAAAAAGAACTTCCGCACCTCCCTCTTCTTAACATTATTGGAGATAATGTTTGCGTTTTTAAGGTTTCAATTTCAAAAAATGAGGGGGGGGGTCGCACCCCAGCCCTTAATATTACGAAAGACAGTTAAAATGCATTTCTAAGATTACAAATCAGAAAAATTTCCTTTGATGGGCCCTCAAATCTCTCCTCCCTCTATCATCATCAAAGATCGTCTAAAACTGCATTCTTAGAGCTACAATTTCGAAAAATATGCAGGGGAGCGCCACCGAATCTCTTCTCCCCTAACATTACAAGAGATCGTCTAAAATGCGTTTTTAAGAGTGCAAATTCGAAAATTTCTCCGGGGGAGAAACGCCCGGACCCCCTTTACTTCGGAATTAATATTATACTTACGGTTGCTTCATATCGGCTTCCTCTTAAAACAGAAGTCCTATACAGTCGCCTCAGAAACTACTAGTACTGATGACAGGAAATACCACTTTGAGGCGACGATATATGCACACGTTTGTTAAGAGAAGAGGAAGATTATTGGGAAGGTTATACAGCCTTTATGTTCAACTTATGTCGCCTAGTGAAAATTCCTAAAAAAAAAATGCTCTGGTTAAAAGGTTGGCTATATTAATATTTGTAAAATTCTAAAATTTCCAAAGCATCATATTTTTCCAAATGGCTCCCCTCCGAAAATTCTGTCTGGATCCGCCCCTGGACATACAGAGAATACATTTAGGTCTATTTTATACGCATAGGCTCTTTCTTTTTCCCTTTTCAGCTTTATTATGCTAAAAGAAAGCATTTTTGCGTTTCGACAAGTACTTCCGTTTTGAAATTAGCACTTAATGATGAAAAAACAAAGCAGTAGCCGTAACCCAAGCCAAGGGTGTATCCAGCGTCTGGTTTTGGAGGGGTCATTTCCGGACGGGGGAGGGGTGGTCATAAGTGTCATATGTGAGCAAAAATGGGGGTTCATGGGCGAATTTTTCGAAATAGAAGTCCCCAAACACCCAGTTTTAGGCTATCTTTGGTCATTTAAGAGGGGGGTCATACCCCCCCCCCCCCCCCTCTGCATCGACATCTGACCCAAGCAGAAAGAGGATTCGAGACTTCAAACACCTCAAAATAGGGCTGACAAAGACTTCATTATTTTTTTAGGTTATAATTTTAGGGAAAAGAACAATGTTTAATAATTGAACCGTTAAGTTTTAAACGAAAACTAGTATGTTGTGGCCATCACGAAACTTTCTTCTATATATCTTTACTAATAATAAAGCTGAATGTCTCTCTCTTTGTCAGGATCTCTCTCTGTCAGGATCTCTGTGACGCGCATAGCGCCTAGACCTTTCGGCCGATTTTCATGAAATTTGGCACAAAATTAGTTTATAGCATGGGGGTGTGCACCTCGAAGCGATTTTTCGAAAATTCGATGTGGTTCTTTTTCTATTCCAATTTTAAGAACAAAATTATCATAAGATGGACGAGTAAATTACGAAATTATCATAACGTGGAACCGTAATATGGGCACAAGCCAATTGGCGAAATAAGAAATTATCATAACGTGGAACTGTAACATGGGTACAAGCCAATTGGCGAGAAAATTCACCATACATTATTTGTAAATATACAGGCGAACCAAAAGACCTTTTAATTTTTCTATTACGGGCAAAGCCGTGCGGGTACCACTAGTCTTATAAATGAAACACAATACTTGCATAAAAAAACTAGCTTTTAACTGGCAAAAATTTGAAGCGTTTAAGCTAAATTAGGTTTCAATATCAATGAATAAATAAAGAAAAATGTGTCATATAAAACATAGACACAAAAATTAAACTTGGTCTTTATTTCTTTATTGTAAAAATATTTCTACCTTCGTTTTCAAGAAAAAACTAAAAATAAAAAATCCGATGATATCAGATTCATCATACCAATCAGTCCAATTTTCAGTAACTCGATTTTTGTTCTATCTTCCTTATCCTTCCACGATTCAGGATACTTTGTAATATTTTTTCTCTTTCGGAAACAACACGAATAGAATTTGATATCTTTTGACATTTGGAGACAATAGTTGTTGAGTTTCCTTTCTTGTGATCATGTCGACATTTTTACTATCCAATTCGACAATGCGTAAAATATATAAGAATAATTCAGGAAGCAAAGACAAGATATCACAAGTTTTCTTTTTGTGTATATGTCTTTCTTTGCAGTGTTGTGATTTCAGGTTGAAATAGATGCGTATCTTGATAAAAGTATTTGAACAGATAATCGAAAACTTTTCAAATAATGCGAGAATGTTTAATCAGGATTTTTATAATTAAACTATTTTTTTTTAATTTATTAAAATAAACTAAACATATTTCGTGAACAAAATATGTTTAGTTATTTTCCTCCAAATGGTTCATTCTATATACCCAAAAGTATTGCAGTTACAACGATTATAAATATGCAATGAAAATAACCACAAACTCATCAAGATTAGGAACTGTATTAACCAGATGTTAACACAAGTGCATTATTTTAAAAAGGCGACAGAACAAGAAATGCATTCTTTCTAAATGTTTTTTTTTTTTTTTTTTTTTTTTTTTTTACAATGTGCGTGATATTCATCTGTTTATGCAATGCTTTGTGGGTAAGGTAGACTGGGGCACGTTTACGCGGATTGTTTTCAATGAATTTTCTAAATTTTATGTTTTAACTGAGGTAATTTTAGACATTGCGGTTTTATGAAGCGGTTAATAGAGTCAAAATTGGTATATTGGTATAATAGAGTCAAAAATATGCGTAAACGTGCCCCCGGACACGGGGCACGTTTACGCGTATTTTTTTTGACACCAAACGTGGTTCTGTTAGTGTTTTGAACATAATGTCTTACCATCGTTAAAATAAAGCAAATTTATTACACACTGAGTGGTGTATAAAGTAAAAGCTGAATGGGCATGAAGACAGCACTACATGGTTGTAAGCTATAAGATACGAATGTGTAACTCAATTAAAAAATAAATGGTGATTTTCAAAACTAAATAGCCTGAAAAACTATAAACTTTTGAGACAGTTCCGGAGCGAAAAAAAGCGTCAGGGCACGTATAGAAGTAAGACACCGTAAGAATGTGCGTAAAGGGGCTCAGACGTCAACGCGTAAACTTGCCCCGTCGCCAAGTTTGGATTTATTTTTAACGTGCAAAAAACAATTTAATAACATTTCAGTTCATACAAATACAATTCTCAAACTAGTTTTTTATAATTATGATCCCTCCCCATGCTTGACGAGGAAGCAATATTCCCAACAAAAACAAAATCACAGACGCCAAAACTTGGCGACCATCCGAATTCCCGATTTATCTCAAAAGCAAAGCAAAGATGAAACTTGAAAAAAGCCTTGCTTAAAATAATTACAAACAGTTATTTGTAAACAAACACAAGATGGCAACAGTAAAAAAGTTTAAATCATCGCGATTTTCTGGTCATTTTCCAACAATTAAAATCACGCGAAATACGCAGACGACAGTCTCTTACGATTTATCTTTCTTATTGTTGCAATGGGGTTGTTTCCTTCAGTCAAAAGTAGTACTTTTAGTCACTGAAATTGATAGAATGAGTAAAAAAAATAACATGGACTCAGAAAATACTTTCATTTTCCCCAACAGATATTTTTTAATTAATTTTTTAAAATGTCCGATTATTCAAACAAGGCGTGGTCTTTATGACGTCACAAATGATGTCCTTTGGCGGGGATAGTGCAGCTCTGCCACCCGCTTTGATCTATAGTTCAACTCTTAATCCTATTGTATGTAGGTGCTCCTGTCGCTCAATCTGGAGGGGTTTCCCCGATGAATGCAATGGGAGGGGAATTCACAAGACAAGGGGATTTTTCTCTCTCTCACTGTAAAAACGATTTAGAAACGTTCCTGAAAAATAATGGGCAGCTGATATGCCCAACTTCTTCCAGTAACATATCTTACAAAAACCAGGAACGTTTTCCGCTAAAATTCAGTAACCTTACTGAAATTATCCTGGAAGGGTCCTAAAATGTTCAGAACTCTTACCGTTTAAAGCCAGTCGTGTCTCTGGAATCTAAGAGTAAACATAGGTGAGCATACTATAATAGTTTGGCACCATACTGCGTTTTGAAGAAAGCTCCAAAAGCAGTATTGCAAACATGGCCACAGCTAAGAAAGAATTGCAAGTAAGTATCAAGAATTTTACTCGCCTGCAGTTCTTCCAAAGCTTCGTAGTCTATAGACTGATTTGCACCCTTTGGACGCCTTATCAGTCCGGACGGGCCGCACTCGAACTACAGCGGATACACTTAATAAATGCACTCGGTTAATCTTTAAACTGGGAGCTAAATATATTTTTTGCAACTGTGAGAAGTCGGCATTCGTGCGACTTGTAGCAATTCAGGAAACTTTTTGACAATGATACTTGTTTCTTCCAGGAAGTGGATAAAAACCATAGAAATCCCGTAAGGTTACACGGATATATTCAGTAACGTTTCGGAATTTTTTTACAGTGCTCCTGCTCTAAGATATTTTTCCCCAAATGAAGGGTTGTCAGTAGACTGAATTCTATAAGTCTCCAAAACACAAAATTCTATCTTTTTTTTCTTTTCTGTCGTTTCGGGTTTAAACTAAATTGCTCGATTTTGCTTGGTTCGTGATATTGTTGCACATAGTGTTTGTACGATGTTATAAAAAGCGATAACAAAAAATTATTACAAATGACACCGAGAATAAAATGATTAATAATAAAGTAAGATATTTTTTCTTTTTTTGAGTGGTAAATGAAAATTATGAAAACTATATTATGCACTTAAATCAAAAAAAAATTCATCTGTTCTTGCGTTTTTCTCTTAGATTCTCTTTCATTCCTCTTGTGTATGCTTCAAAAATAAAAGTGAATGTAGTCTGCTTTTTAGTACAGTATCAAACCCTCAAAAAATAAATAAATAATTAGACAAATAAGCAACATTAATAGTTATAACAAAGGAACAAAATTGAACAAGAAAATAAAGTTGAAGGATTCAAAAAAAAAAAAAAAAAAATGTTTTAAACTGAGCAAGAAACCGTGCTTCGAAAAACTAATCAGGCTTGTTACTTTTGGTGTAAAGAAGACATTAGAAAAATCCGCAATAGCAGAAACAGCGCGACGCTGCGACGTGCGTCGTGGATTCTTGAGACAGGGAGAAAGAATTCTAAAATTTTTGGAGAAAAACATATTTGATTTAAACTAATGAATATTGTATCTCATTTCCAGGAAATATTTCACAGGTAGCAAGTACTTGTGTTAGAATTTTATTTTTAAGCATTTTTTGAACCGATATAAATTTGACGATTAATGTAAAGTTGGTTTATGTTGCAGACTTAATTATATTGCAGACGGTTTTTACTTCCTTTTACAAAAAAGGAAGTATTGTATTCGCGAAAATTTTTTATAAATTAGACCAACGTGTCCATCTTGCGGGTTACGTTGTAACGCGGGGTACCTTAGTAATTCCATTAAGTTTAAAATTTGTTTTGAAACTGAAAAGAAAAGGTATGATATTGAGTAAAAAAAGAAGGAAAAGCATATTTTTTCCCTAAAGGACCTGCTACAAAATAATAAATAAATAAATCTGGGCCTAGCTAGAGCTGGTCCTAGTCACTTTCATGTAATTTTGAATTGAAAAATAAATCCCAATTCACTTTTCTTTTGCAGGCTATAGTCATTTCATATATGTTTCCTTTTTCTTTTTGTTATTTTCCCTTTTTTTTTTTTATTTTTTTGAGCAAACGTTATTTACCGGCGTTTTGTTGAATTTACAGAAAATTGAGAGAGTTTTATGTTACTCATTCATGTGTGATATAATTCACTATTGTTTTGAAATAAATATCTATATTACATTTTTTAAAAGGTATGTGTTGTTTACATCAGGGCTTCGCAGCCGGTGTGCCGCGGTACACTGGTGCGCCGCGACAAGGAACCCGGTGTGCCGCGGCATTTTCGAAGTTACTTAAAACGAAAGAGTATTGAAGTATATTATTTTAAAGTTGCGATCGAATAGCGTTTGTATCGTTCTGAACTTTCTCAATTCTACCTGTCGATCATTCGCAATAAGATTTACCCAACAAGGGGAGAGGTGGGATTTGCTGCCCCTCTTTTACACTTCTTGTGATCTTATTACTTTCAGTTTTTGAAAACGGATTCTAATTTCCACGAAATCGACTAATTATACAGAATTTTTTCTAAATATTTTCTAAACCGAACGGGAGTATGCCCCCTCCCCAGGAAGGGATCGTGCCCTCCGGCCCAGAATTTTAGCCCCAGCTTTGGCTTTTTTTCTCCTCTTTTCCAGTTCCCATACTAATTTCATTTTATTGTAGTTTCTCAAAGCTCGGTTCTGAGAGTAAAGTGAAGAGTGCAGCTGTCTTAACTGTTACCTTTTGCATATGTTGGCGACAACGATCAGACATGTATTACTTTTTAAGCTTTGTTTTTGTTGATACATAAAAAGCAAATCAGTAAAAAAGAAAAAAAAATTGTTTTTCAAACTTATGTTTGCTCTTGGCTTTTTTATTATTATTAATTAGGCTTATTTCAGACACAAATTATACACGCCTAATTCACCAGCAATGACATTCTGGCTTGTCTTTATACGCTCAGTGTATTATTCGGATTGGAACAAAACATTTGCTTCAATTACGAATGTGATGTGGAAATATTCTTGGTTAGAGTAGGCTCGTTAGCTGCTAAGTCTACGACTGTATGTACTGATACAAATGGATCTCCAAGTAAAAAGGCTAAGTCGCTGATTAGGCAGCACAGGGAAGGATACCTGGCGTTCGATGTTTCATGGATCGGAGATGTAAAATCACCAGGACCTGAGTGTCTCATTTGCAGGGAGCAACTTTCAAATGAAGCGATGGTCCCTAGAAAATTAAAACGTCACCTGTCTACTAAACATTCTTTTTACCTAGGCAATGACAACGGTTACTTCAAGCGATTGCAAGAAGATAACTTGAAACAAAGTTCCTTCATGAAAACTAGCGCAAAAGTTTCTGAAAGAGCTCAAAAGGTTACTTATAACGTTGCACGGTTAATTGCCAAAACGAAAAATCCACACACTATCGGTGAAACGCTTATTTTACCAGCGTGAAAAGAAATTGTACTGGGAATGCTAGGACTCAGAGAAGGAGGTGGTCCGAGTGCCACTTTCAGGCGATGCTATTAGGAGACGAATGGGTGACATATAGAAGCAACATTGGTAGAGAAATTACGAGTAGCTGAAAATTTGCATTTCAAGTTGATGAATCAACAGGTATCGGAAGCTGTGGAGAACTCTTAGCCATTGTGCGGTTTGTTGATGAGGGACGCAATTAAAGACCATTAACTTTTCTGCAAAGAACTTTCTCAACGAGCAACCTGTGATGAGATATTCCACGTTACAGATAAATATCTGAAAGGTAACGGAATCCAGTGGCAAAATTGCATAAGTGTTTGCACCGACGGAGCTGCTGCAATGACAGGACCTATAATAGGGCTCCTATCGAATGTGAAAAATCGTAACCCAAGTGTTCAAACCATATACTGTTTCCTCCATCGTGAAGCGCTCGTGGCAAAGAACTTGCCACATCAGCTGAAGTCAACTTTGGCAAAAGTCTTGAAAATCGTGAATTTCATAAAAACAAGACCGCTTAATTTTCGCCTTTCTCTGTACTTTGTGAAAAAATGGGGGCATATCAATACCCTATTTCTTCATACACAGATTCTCTGGCTTTCACGTGGTAAGGTACTATCAAGAATTTTAGAATTGAGGGACGAGGTACGGGAGTTTTTGATTTTAAAAAAACGAAATGTAGTACGCCAGTTTGTTGCAAGACAAATAGTGGCTGGCAAAACTAGTGTACATGGGTGACTTTTTTGAACACTTTAAAGAATCGAATCCGAAAATACAAGGACAAAGAGAGAATCGAGTTACATGCATGGACAAGATAAACGGGTTCAAATCAAAAATTCAGCTGTAGAGAGAATAAGTAGATCATGTTCCATTAGACATTTTTAAACGAACCTTCAATATAATACGTGAAGGAAATGGCATGGAAGAAAAGATGCTGAATATGGTGGTAGAACATTTAGTCATACTTCAGGACAAGTTTAAGCACTATTTCAAGAATGCTAACATAGAACAGTATGACTGGAATCACGATCGATTTACTTCATCTGCGGATGCATCAGTTAAAAGCCTTTCTTTGAAACTGCGAAAAGAATTTATGGACCTCAAGAGCGACCGTGTTTTTAAACTAAAGTTGAGCGAAGTGCTTCTGAACGAATTTTGGTTGCTGGTTAAAAATGAGTATGCCACCATTTCTTGTCTTTCTATTGATGTGCTGCTACCATTTTCAAATACATATCTTTTGCCAACTCAGCTTTCTCTGCCCCCAGACTTATAAAAAACAGCAAGAGATCATCTCTTAAGAGCCTGAACTAAGAACATCGTGTAGCTCTTTGCAGCATATAATCGAACATCAAACGTCTTTGCTTCTCAAGGCAGGCTCAAGTGTCTCATTAGTGTCAAACGGAAGTTAGGTGCTTGGTTTTAATTTCTTGGGTGCTTCTTTCTTGTAACATTTTTTGATAAATCATTTAACTGCAGTGTGCACTTTGATGACATGTTTGAGAGAAATGATTTGAAACATATCAAGCATAATTTTATATAAAATATAATATACATAGTTTTGTTGTTCATTATCAACCTCAATACATTCGAAATATTTCTACCTTCTAAATAAGTTTAAATACACTACGTTAGTTATAATTGTTTTATTAATATGAAAAAAGTCCCCCCCCCCCCCGTCTTTTTACCAGTGAATAATAAAAACACTTCTATATCCCCATTGCGAAATTAAATTCAGTGTGCCCGTTGATCTAGAAATTTCTTAAGTGTGCCACAAAGTAAAAAAGGTTGAGAAGCACTGGTTTACATTACAATGGTGGAAAGGAAAGCATGTTGCTTACTGCACAGGCGATTTATTTTTGGCGAATTATAGTAAAAGAACGCTTCAAAAAAAAAAAAAGTTGTATTTTGGAAGTATATATATATATATATATATATAAAATATGTATAAATATATATACATTTATATTTTTTTTACGTGTTACTGCAAATTTCGTATTTTCAAATTATTAATAATGTTTAAAAAAGTTTTAAAAAATACACTTGATGTATCCCGATCAAATAATACATTAAAAAAATAATTTTCGGAAAAATAACTTAAAAAATTTAGTTATGCTTATTCTAAGAACTATCTAAATTGGAATCTCATCATAGTGATATTGGAAAAACATACTAGTAATTTGATTCTATTTTCATAAAGAATTGAACTTACATTAACAATAAAAAACAAAAAAAACAAAAAAAAAAAAACGCTTTTTTAAAAATGTTACATCTACCCTCGACTTTACTCTGACGTCATTTCGTGACGTGTTGGAATTCAACCAATGAAGAGTCATATGAGTAAAAGTGGACGCAATATATTTAGCGACCACTACCAAACTCAACGGTTCAGAACCAGTTTCTTGTCTTAGTCATAGTTTACCTGGTTCAGCTACTTTTGTGCTATAAGTGAAGTGGTGTTATTCTGCTGTTCCTGTAGACAGACAGTTGTAAAGAACGCACGTCTTCTGCATCGCTCTTAGATTTTTGATAAGAACTTAAAATGAATTTTGGAGTTCCTGAATTTGTGAGGAGCCGGTACATGAATCCGGAAATCAGATATCGCTCGAAAAAGATTCCTGGATATTCTTATTTATTTGTACGAAACAAGCGACAGGAAACTGTAGGATCTCTCGTGAAATCGTGCTGGAGATGTGTCACATGTAGAAAGAAGAGGTTTCAAGAAAAAATTCCAGGAACAATTGCTACATTGCAACTTTTGCACCGTGACAATGATGCAAGTATCATAACAGATCCAGATGTTGGTCATCATCAAAGCTGCACTCCGTAACTTGATTCTGTACACTGTAAAAACGATTCATAAACGTTCCTGGAAAATAATGGGCAGCTGATGTGCCCAATTTCTGCCAGTAACATATCTTGCAAAATCCCGGAAAGTTTTCCGCTAAAATTCAATAACCTTCCTGATATTATACTGGAAGCCTCCTGAAAAATTCAGAAATCTTCCCGTTAAAAGTCAATTGTGTCTCGGGAAAAATAGTGAAACTTAAAAAGGTATAATATAATAGCATGGCATCTTCCTGGGATATCAAGGAAGTTCCAAGAGCATTATTGCAAACATGGCCAAAGCTAAGCCAAAATTGCTGGTAAGTAACGAGAATTTTACTCGCCAGCAATTCTTGCAAAGCAACGTAGTTCATACTTATCCGTTCCCTTTGGGAGCTTAGTTAGCATGGACGGGCCGTAATTTCAATGAAGCCGATACACTTAATAAATACGCTCAGTTAATTTTTAAACTGGGAGCTAAAAATATTTTTCACAACAGTGAAAAGTTTGCATTCGTACAACTTGTAGCAATTAAGGAAACTTTTTGACAATGATACTGGATTTTTCCAGGAAGTGGATAAAAACCATTAAAATCCCGAAACGTAGCACGGGAATACCCAGTAACGTTTCGGAATTTTTTTACAGTGTATCACTCGGCCCTAAACAGAAGTGAGGTAAAAGAAATTCATCTGTCTTTAAGGAACTTTTTGACAAAATTACAAGTTATGCATAATCGTTACCAGCAGCACGTACGACGACTAAAAAATGGCATTGAAGAACCAAAACAAAAAACTGACAAATATAAAAACCTCCATGACAGAATCGTATTGACGAGGCAGATATTTGCTGCTCGTACACAGCATTCGTGGCCCATTATAAACACATTAACCAGAACTGATTTTGATTTTTTTTGTATTGAAATTGATGCCTACTTAAATTCTATTGGTTATTTGATTTGATGTTTTGTGTGTGTAAAATATACTAAGTGTTATTATAATATGTATAGAAATGATTGTGCTAATTAATGTACAATTTCTTTTTATTTGAAATGTTTCAAGGTAATATGATGTAATTTTTAGATATTATTCTTCTATTTTGTCAAAAAATGGAATCAATCGCACGTTATTTGTAGCAAAGTTAATTTCCTTTTATTAAAAAGAAAATAGAAAATCATAAAATTGGAGTCAAATTCATCCTTTTAAAATTACAAATACAAATGTTACATTTCAGTAATTTCAAAATAATACACTTTCGATATATAGTCATACAAAAGTAGGAGAAATAAAATGTAAATATATATTTCAAATATTCCCCTCAAAATATAAAATTTCAAAACTGAACAAAAAATATATATAAAGGGTAAAGGGGGGCACACACATGTGAACAGTTCTTTTCATTTATTTATTTCTCAAAAACATTATCAATTTTTAAGAGCAAAAATGATTGAATAGACTTTTTTTTGTGTCATGGAGTTTTTTCAGATTAAAAAATATATATACTCCTTTACCCCTCTATATGGTATTTTTTAGAAATGTCTTCAATCTTTCACATGTGCCCCTATAAGGGGGTACGTGTGAACAAGCCTGGGGCACGTATTGACCAAACCCTTAATTTTAATGTATTACAAAAAACCGTGGGGAGCTGTCTATACATTTTTGCATGGGAGAACTTCAAGACGACTTATAAAAAAACCCCACGCTTTTTTATATTACATTAAGATTAAGTGTTTGGTCAATTACTTAATATACTTATCATTCAAAGATTACTTTTTAGTTCCTTTTGCTACAAAAGCGTTTTTTTTTTAAATTAATTATATAATTTTTTTTTTTGTTTTTTAAACTATTTATTTTTCTCTTTTTCTTCGGTTTAGTTTAACTTGTTTTAAGAAAAAGTATTCATTTCAACATAATTCAAAACCTTTTATATTCATGAAATCCCCCCCCCCAAAAAAAAAAGCGGATAAAGGTCTCGGGCAGCATTCGAAACACGGTCTCTCGAACTCCAAAAAGAATAATTATACTCCTAAAAATTAATAGCCGAGCTCTAAAAAAATTCAACTGCGCCCATAAATTGCCTGTCGAGTAATTATCTAATCTTGGCGTTAGGAGTAGTTTTAAAAAACATCTTAAAGAACCTCATGAGAGCTTTCGTAATGAAAAATTATATGGGGACGGGGAAGAGCGCTTTTTACTTTTTTGGCTTGAGTAAAAAATTATTAGCATTACACATCTTTTCAGTTTTCCTGTACAAAACGTATATGGAAAGCACGGTTACAGGGGATATGCAAATTTGAAGCCTGCATTTCTTATCCAAGGTCAAAAGAGTGACTAAAAGAATCCTTTTCTTTCTTTCTTTTTTTTTTTTTGTTATAAATTGACCTTATCCATTCAGCTTAAGCTTGTTTGAAATGTTAGAAAACTGTCTATCAGGATTATACTAATGTTGTGAAGATAACATGCTTTCAAAACAGTATCAGCGTCTAGAAAATTCCAAAAGTTTGGAGGGGAGAAACAGCTGCATTCTACAAAATCAATACTTAGGAAGAGAAATAGGCTCTTGGAAGAACATGTGATATGGTCACTGCAAAAACGGAGAATTTCTAAAGCCGGTGATAAGGACTTTTCAACCAGTACTTCAATGGAAATAGTTTGACAGGTTAATTCCGCTCATTTACTTTTAAACTTGTAAGTCCATTATTTTGTACTTAACAAAAGAGCAGAGAAAACAGAAATGAGCGCACTTCAATTGTTAGTTTTCATTGTGCTTCAATCAATCAATGTTATCAAATTTTTGGGATCCTTCCCAGGGGCCAGATCATGATGATTTCAGGCACAGACAGTTCCATCACAAACTAAACACAATAATCGATTTTTCTATTTAGAAACTAAAGTTAATTCCCTACTCTCAATTACGTTCGAAAGTCTCTGCTTTGCTCTAAAGTGTTCGAGAGCAAATATGTGTTCTGGGCTGAATTTAGATCCATGTTACTTATTAGCCTTTCGAAAAATTAGTCGCCCCTCTTTTCTTTAAACCGCAATAACTAGTTTATTACTATACTTGAAAAATATTTCATTTTCAAAATTTTGGAGGAAAATATCAACGAACCTGGAATAATGACTTCTCTTTTTCTTATGAAATACTCAAAAAAAGAAAGAAAAAAAGATAAACAATAAGGAAAAACGAAGAAAGGAAAAAAAAAAAAACATTAAAAATGCTGCAATAGTTTTTAAGAATTAAAAAAGAAAATGGATTTGTTGCATATGATGTCCTTAGTTGACTGTGTAGGTGGCTGAAATTTTTTAAATAGCTTTTTTTTTTCAGTTGAACAAAATTTATCAGTATTATAATAATATTAGATCATGTTGTATTTCACTTTAGTGTATCTTTCTGTAACTTAACTATCATCTCTCAATCAGAGATGAAAATATGTACTTGGTCATTCTATGGGGGTGCAAAAGCTCAACTTTTAGTTGGAGATGAATTTTCCTTTTATTTTATACTAGCGATACTCGCACGGCTTTGCCCGTAGTAGAAAATTAAAAAGTAAACTAATTTTTTGCCAAATTTTCATGAAAATCGATCGAACGGTCTAGGCGTTATGCGCGTCACAGAGATCCAGACATCCAGACAGAGAGAGATTAAGAGATCCCGACAGAGCTTTCAGCTTTATTATTAGTAAAGAAGTGTTATTGGTTTGTGGATAGTTTAACTGATCAATGTTTAAGATTATTAAAGAGCTTATTTTTAGCTAAAAATCGCTTCGAGGTGCTCACCACTATATGTTACGAACTTATTTTGTGCCAAATTTCATGAAAATCAGCCGAACGATCTAGGCGATATGCGCGTAACAGGCATTCAGAGAGACAGAGACACCGACTTTTAGCTTTATTAATAGTAAAGATGACACAGCTTTTTTTTTAATGAACAATTATAGTTCATTTAGAATTTTACGATCAAGTATTAGTTCAAAATTCCATTCAAACTTTCGAATAAGCTAATTAACAATTTCATTTTTGAAATAATTTTATTTATTATGAAGTTGTTACTGCTTATAACACTAAATATCTTTTGTAAATTTAAAATTTAGTTTCAGTGTCCGATGGGTTCGAAAATCGAAAATAAATTTTAAGGAAGTATAAAAAGCGCAATTGAGAAGCGATAAATTTTCCATCTGTTAACCTACCCCGGCTGCGTCTCACCAAACGACTTTTCGAAGGGACTTTTCCCTATTTTCCCCCTACACTACTGAAATGTAGTCAGTGGTCACTTTAAAAAGATAACCCCCTAAGGTGAATGAGCAGCATAGAGCAAAACCAGGGGGGGATTAAGGTGTCGGGTGGAAGAGGTTCTCACAATCCTTTGGCGCATTTTTCACTGCGTTTCCACGTTATGATAATCAAGAAGCGAATTAAATTTGAGCTCTACGCTTGCTATCAACCATATCGTTGCCAATACACGTGAGTAAAGATGCGAATTAAATATTTTGAGCTGTGAATGGCAACACTGACTGGCATTTCATCATTTGTGATGTCACACGAAAGAAGCGTAAACGATGAAAGCGCACCGATTTAAGTATTTTTTTTTAAATATTAAACTGAAACAAATTATTTAAAAAATGGTCAGATGCTATGTTTTTAAGCATGCTCTTTCAGTAAAAAATACTTTTAAAATTTTGGAAACGACCCCATCACAAAGCTATTTTTATTCAAATAAAATAAAAAAAAAATCAGCCCCCCCCCCCCATGGAGCGATTGGCGCCGAAATATAACCAACGCCTATTTACATATGGATTCACATTTATTCCAAATTTCTTCCAGAACGTAGCATTACTTCTTCAGCTATGGCACTCACAATGGAAAAATAAGAGCGTCCGAGTGCGCCACCCCTTTTCAGCTGCTGACGCCAAAATAGAATCAGCTCTTATACCCTCTAAGGGCTACTTCTCGATAAATTTTTGTTTGATTCCGTTCATTATTTCTTGAGATACAGCAGTCACAATTGACGACAAAAAACGTTCTGTAGCTCAACCCCCGTTTGAGCTATTGACACCAAAATTTAATCAGCTCCTGTACCTGTTTGGGGCATCATATGGACTAAATTTCGTTTGATTCCGCTAGTTACTTCCTGGGGAATAGCAGGCACGCATAACTCAAGAAACGTACGATTGCTCCACCCCCATTGGAGGAATTCGCGCCAAAAACCAATGGGCACAAGTTCACATAAAGGCACATATGTGTAACAAATTTTGTTCGATTTCATGCGTTAGTTTTTGCTGTAGAGCGGCCACAAAAAACTGGTCACACACATACGTGACACACACACGGACACACACACACAGACAGACAGATCTTTTCCAAAAATGGTCGACATGGACTCAGCACACCTCAAAACGTTCGAATCCGTCAAAATTCGAAATTCGAAAATTTGCACGAATCCAATACTTTCTTCTATATATTAAATATAGAAGAAAGTAATAAATCAAGAAATTAAGGAAAGTTTTTCAGAAATCGAGAAAAGAATTTTTTTAGTCACATATTAGTAAGTTTTTAATCATTAACGCTACATTTAAGGTCGCATACTTCCCTCGAAACTGATAATATTGGAGTCAGCTCATCATTCACGTGTACAGTTAAGCTCATACCAGTGGCGTACACAGCACCCCCACAACCCCCAAGCTAGGGGTGTCTATCTAGGTAGGGGGGTCATGGCGCAGACTGCGCCATAGAAATTTTTAAGGGGGTGTTTTGAGGAGTATTTTTTCATTTTGGGGGGGCTCTTGCTTTTTGGGTGTCTCCGCGATATTGAGGGGGGTGCGCCCTTGCCCTTAGGGGGTGGGCACCCCTGCACAAGCCGCGGGGGGGGCGCAAGGGGTATGAGAGCACACGCTCTGTAAAAATAACTCTGATGTTAAAATTTAAAAAAATCTCATGGGGCGAGGCGTGCTTATAAACTTTGCGGGAGGCGTGCCGAAGCCTGTGTTCGCTACTGGCTCATATATAGATTTCGGGGCAGTATTTAAAGCCCTTTTTGGTTCCGCGACACCCTAATAAGTAGCAAAAAAAAAATGAAATAAAACTTCGCTACCGCTCCCCATTTCCTGAAATTTTAGAAACAAGAAAAAAAAGACGGGGGGGGGGGGGTGAAGAGGAAGTAATGGCAAACAGTTCGCCAATTTCTCTCGTTCTAAAGAAATTTACTATTTTTCCCTGTTGCTACTCAACGCAAATGTTCAAATAAAATATATTACAGCTGAAATATTTTCACATTTAAGACACTTAAATTTAAAATTGCAAAGGAGGCAGCGCTTTTACCAAGAAGCTTGGTGTTTGAATTTTCCGCCGAGTAAAAAGGAAGTTGGAAGCATTTAAACGTACTTCAAATTATATGAAGAACCATTTTAACCAAGAGAACATTATTATTTATCTCTGACTGGAGACCATGAAGATATATTTACATGGCTTAAATATTAGTTATCAAAATGTTTCCTCAGTCGAAGAGATGAGTGCTTAATCCGTATAATGTTGTTTCAGCTGCAAACTCGGCGGGAGATAACCCCCACAACCAACTCCTCTAATTAGGGGTAGAACACTGCACCTTAAAATTAGATCTCGTGCCTTAGAAATTTTGACTTCTCGTTGAAGTGAACAGAATGTTTGAGTCACAGATGCCTTAAAAATAGCAATTCCTTTTGTGACATTTTACTTCGTTATAAAGATTTTTCATCTATGGTAGCATTAATAACTAAATACAGGAATCATCCTTTTTACTTGTTTTTATCTTTACTAATATTATAAAGAGAGAAGACGAATTTTTTTGTGTTTATATGTTCGAGGTAATCTCCGGAACCACTGCACCTATATTTGAAAAACTCTTTCACTGTATGAAAAGTGCCTTCTCACTGAGTAACATAGGCTATAATTCGAAAAAAATCCGATAACATGTTCTTTTTTTATTCCAATTTAGGCCCAAATTTCACGTAAATTGCCTATTATTGGCTATTAAAGGGGTGAAAAATTACTTGCACATATTAATATATATCGTTGAAAAGGGTAGAATTTTCCGCATCCTAAGCAATTCGTTTCGATGCTCTAACTTCATTAAGACGGGAGTAATTTGCGTTTTTAGCTCGAACGTTTTTAGGCTTAGCTGAAATTTAGGCACTACTTTCTTCATTAAATCTATCGATAAAAAGTGAAGGAATTGTCCCACAGTTTTCTTTTTGATACCATTGAAAAAAGCGACATTTTTTACTTCAGAAATATCTCGACCTTTGGTCGAAAAAATTAGCTTCTATCTTCAAAGGAAAAAAAGTTACAAGCGTTTTTAAATCAATTTCGAAATATGTCATTTTGATTCAGGTTGTCAACTATTTTATTTTTACACTAGTGGTACCCGCACGGCTTCGCCTGTAATAGAAAAATTAAAAGATCTTTTGGTTTGCCTGTATTTACGAATAATGTATGGTGAATTTTCTCGCCAACTGGCTTGTACTCATGTTACGGTTACACGTTATGATAATTTCGTATCTCGCCAATTGGCTTGTGTCCATGTTACGGTTACACATACACGTTATGATAATTTCGAAATTTACTCGTCCATCTTATGATATTTTTGTTCGTACAATCGGAATAGAAAAGGAACCACATCGAATTTTCGAAAAATCGCTTCAAGGTGCACACCCCCACGCTACAAACTAATTTTGTGCCAACTTTTATGAAAATCGGCTGAACGGTCTAGGCGCTATGCGCGTCACAGAGATCCAAACATCCATACAGAGAGACTTTCAGGTTTGTTATTTAAAAAGAAAGGAAAAGAAGAAAGATAAAGAAGTAAAGAAAAGAAAGATAAAGAAAGAAAATTTTCTGAACAAATTCTTTCCCATTTTATTAAATTTCTGTGAAAAATGGGCTTAAACTTGGAATAGAAAAAGAACAAAATCGAATTTTCGAAAAATCGCTTCGAGGTGCACACCCCCATGCTACAAACTAACTTTGCGCCATATTTCATGAAAATCGGCAGAACGGTCTAGGCGCTATGCGCGTCACAGACATCCTACAGACATCCAGACATCCTCCGGACAGAGAGACTTTCTTTCACACACACAGATTGAGGTTTCTGCTATTCCACTAGGGAAGCTTATACCTCTATTAATCCACAATGTTTCCAGGATTTTTTGTTTTTCCAGGACAGCACAAAGACAGCACAATAGATGGTGGTGCCATCTATGGACAGTTCGAGAGACAATTTAGAACCAGGCCAGGAGCCGAATAACTTCCTAGTCTGGCACCCCCAGAGGTATCGTTTCACTTGGAGGACATTGTGACCACGCGCATATTTAACGTCGCCCAGTCACCATTAATTACGACGGTGGGTCTTCGACCAGTGAGGATCGAACCCGAGGCCCTCCGGTCCCGAGTCCAATGCCTTACCGATCAGGCTACCACGGCCCTGAGAGACTTTCAGTTTTATTATTAGTAAAGATTTCCACGGTTACGCTTTTTGAATCCATTGTTTATCAGTTTGCCTTTTAATATCTTAAACTTATTTTATTTCATGTTTCCATGGTTACGCTTCCAAAATCCGTCTTTCGCATTTTAATTTCTTAAAAGTATTTTAATATCTGTCATCAATGTTTGGAAGAGTAATTTTGCATGGTGTTTTTTTTTTCTTTTATTCAAACCTGATTATTGAATATATGTCACTTGACACAATTTTTATTCTCAAGGTAGACCGGGCAAAGCTGGGAAACGCAGCTCTTGATATATAAAGTTTTGAAAGCTACTGTTAATGTGATTATATACCTTTTTGTTTGTTTGGCGAAACATTTATTATTGCAAAAGAAAAAACATCTGCTTCACTCGCAAAAGGGCTGGGTTCCGGTAGCGTGGTCGCTTGGCGCGCTAGGCGCTGTGCAGTTCAGTCTAGGATTATTGTTTTGAGGCAACCGCTAATGTAATTCATTGTTTTGGCGATTTGTTTTGAAATAAAAGAAACTTTTGATTTGTTTTATTTGTTTTTATCCGAGTGAAATGTGCGGCATTTTCTTTTTTTCTGACGATGATTTTTGAATGGTCTACGACATGTTTTTTTTTCTTTTGTTAGACGGATGAATTATGATAGCGTGGTTGCTAGGCAAGTTTGGCGATAAACAATACAGTTGTGGAATTATTTTTACATTTGACAGATAATATTTGATGTATTTTTTTTTTTTTTTTTGCTTATTTGGCGAATTATTTTATATTGCAGTAAAAACCGCTTCACTCGCTAAGCAAATGTAAATCTAATTTAACCATTTGACGAAAAGTTTTAAATTCCAAAGAAACTTATATAGTTTTTTTTCTTTCTTTTTTTTCCTTTTTTTTTTTTTTTTTTTTTTTTTTGAAAAGGTGAGTACGCATTTTATACAAAGAAAAATGATCATTTCACATCAGAGGGGGAGAGGGCGTCAATTTTTTTTTATTCAACGGACCTACATTAAATTTTTAGCACGGGCATCGCTTTGCGGGTACTGCTAGTATCCAATATATAGAAGAAAGGATTGGATTCGTGCAAATTTTCGAATTTCGAATTTTGACGGATTCAAACGTTTTGAGGTGTGCTGAGTCCATTTCGACCATTTTTGGAAAATATGGCATGCATTTTTGTCACGGTGGTCCCGATTTTAACCGTGCTGTTAAATGATAAACACGTGCTGCCATCTAAGTCATAACGGTTCAAACAGCCTGCGATAACAAATTGTAAAAATTTTCAAAAATAAAAGCACTTCTCGGCAAGAAAAAAAAATTTAAAATTACCTGTGGGGTTTTTTTTTTTTTTTTGGTAGAGCGTCCGGCTATAAACTGTCTGAACTTCGGGCCAGTTCGGACTGTCCGTAATAGCAAATTTACAGTAATATTACGCATTATTGTGTGTTCATGAGGAGAAGAGACTTCGGAACGCCTTCCCGAAAGCAAAGCTAAGTTTAGCGCGGGGGTGATCGCTACCGCTTTCAATTGAGACAACCCTAAATTTGGCGGGCATTTAAATATGCAAAAATGTCTTTGTGTTCTTTCCTTTCGTTTCTAGCTTCGCGTAATTATCGTCTACGGGAATCTATACTTTTTAAACTGAAAATTTCAGAACAAAAATATTGTATTTACAAAAAAAGTAAGGTATTTTGTTTTCCGAATGAAACATTTCTATTAAGGATAGGCTTTCTGAATTTTGAACGATATCCTTTTAAACACTAACCTCCTATATTCGAAATTGCAAGTGCGCTGATGAAAAAAAAAGGGGGGGAGGGGGACAGGAAAACTTCATTGCCACACAGAATGTGGCATTGAAATGCTTAAGGGTTGCGTTCGTTTTGAAGACTTAATATCTCTCTCCATCTCCCTCTCCCTTTTCTTGAGGGGGGGGGGGGTGACTCAGTAGCTCTTACGGGTTGGGTCTTTTTGATGCATCTTTATGGATTGTACAAAATTTCAGAACATATAGAGCGGATATACAGTCAGTAGATCTACAGTAGCAGTTATTTTTGAAAAATGATGAAAACATTATTCGAACAAAAGTTGCCCCCCCCTCTCCCCCCCCCCCCCAAAAAAAAGAAAACTTGGTTGAACTAAAGGCGGGAACTGGACAATTGTTCCAGAAAGGATTTACATGTGAGAAATAAAAGTAAATGAGAAAACAATAAAAAATCAATCTGAAATATTTAAAGCAATTGACTATTAAAATCAAGGCTATTTCTCTAAGTATTGCATGAATATTAATGTTTAAAAATATGTAATAATTTGCGATGCGTTATAAAAAGTGTCTTTGGTTTGAATACTGTTTTAAAATTATAGGTTCATCGGTTGGGCCGGCTTAAGAGATGACGACTACCCCCAGGGCGAGTATTTTCAAGGCGGGGGGGGGGGGTAACCAACTTCGCTTCTGGGGGGGTGGGGCAGAAACGAAGTTAGTTATAACACTTCAGTACACAGTAGCCTAACGTAAACACGGATTGTCCATAAAGGACGTTACACTTCACCTTAGCCTCTCCCCTCGTTACATCTCACGCAATGTTCGATGAACATATTGCTATAACGAACGCTTTTATTTGGACCAAAATATGTGAAGTCATATTTCTTATAATCCCCTCCTTCCCCCTTGAGACTAACTGTCCGAAGTTCATGAACCCCGAACCCTCTCTCCCTAGCCCTTTCAAGCGTGACATCATTTGTGAACGACTCCTTAGGTTTGCTCTAAGTCACCAAAATCGCAGTAACAATTGTTTTAAGGGAAAAGATCGGCTCCCCCCCCCCCCCTCCGGCAAGGAAAGTGACACAATTCAAAATCTGGGAAAACCGTACCGGCTATTGATTTAAAATCTAAATTTAGTGCTTTTTCTCGACACAAAAACCGCAAAGTTAGCTCACTTAAATGGTGCGGGGGGGGGGGAGGGGGGGGGGGGCGTAGAAACGATTTCATCAATAATGACACATCATTAAAATTTCATAATTTGGAAGAATATTTTTCGAGCTTAAAGTATGCATTATGTATCTATACTTCAAAAACTAATTAATAAACATCACATAATAAGTTGACTGCGCATATTGTAATGTTTGAGACTAAATCACTTAAAATTACTATTGCGTCAAACCTTAATTTTCTCCATTGCTGTTTTTTTTTCTTGTGGTTGAGTCAGTTTCCTTGCCAGTGTGGGATATGTTGAACAACTGAATAGGTTGACTATAGCAACGTTTCTTGATAAAAATAACGCATTTTACATTCAGAGCCAAGGACGGATCCAGAAACTATTCAAGGAGGGGGCGATTGATTTCACACCCTTACCCTTTTATAAATTCGCAAACCTCCGCCCTCCCCCCCTTTCCAAACACCATGAAAGATCCTCTCATTTCAGTTATTTTGGGAAGGGGAGGGACTTCCTTTTCTACAAAATTGCGGAGGAGTGTACCAAACCCCATCCCTTACCTTAACGCCATCAAAGGTGTCCCATTAAAATTCCTCTTTTTTTTTGGGGGGGGGGGACTTCAATTTTCCAAACTTTCCTGAGAGGAGCCCTTGAACCCTATAACCCTATTTAATATCATCTAAAATCATCTAAAATTGAGTTTTTGGAACTTTGAAATACTTCCTATACAAAGTTCAGATCTCTATCAGTAATGTGTTAAGAATAAGATATGTGCTACACTTTCATTTTCCAGACAGCAAGAGCTTCGTCAAACTATTAAAGATAGGCTAAAACAATTTTCAACTTCAGTATCAAAGACATGCCGTGGAAGAGTTCTGTATCTCGACTCAAGGAAGGGGCGGTCGCCCCATCGCCCCTCTCCCTTGTGTCCGTCCTTGTTCGGATCTGTATTAGAATACGGGCAACAAACTTTTGCCTATTTTATGATCCCCACACGTAACGCTGTTCCGTAAAAGTACTGGAAGAACTGAATTACTTTTAGAGTAATCGAAAAAACTTGAATAAAAAAAGCATGTATATTTTTTCGTATTTACAAAAATAAATAGGTTAAAACAGTAACATAAAACGTTGTTTCAGGCACTTATTCAATTATTCTGTAGATAACCATATTGGCATGTGAAAAGCTTTAATTTTTGTTTTGTTCCTTTTTTCATTTCTGAAGAATAAAAGCCATATTGGAAAAAAAAAAAAGTACTAAAGTATTGAAATGTGTCACACAGAATGCAACTTACCTACTGAGGCTTCCAAAATTGCTCGTAGGCTTTAAATGTGTATGGTTAAAAATGAAGTGCCTAGGAATCGAAATAGTAGTTCAATACTTTTCCATACTGTCTCTACATGATTACATCAATTCAACATTTTTTTAAACAAAATATTGACTGTTTGAAATGGGCCAAAAATGAGGTGACAGAGAAATATTTTCAGAAAAATTCGAAATTAAAGTTATCGTCTGTCGTTATCTTTCTTTCTTTTTTTTGTTATTTTTTCAATGCGGTGATAGTTAAAAAATCTTTTGGCGTTAATTTTTGCTTGTTCACTTTACAAATCTACGTATTATTTTAAAAATGACTCGTATTCGCAAAGTAACAACAAACACAATTCGAAAACGCATTAATTCTTCATTACATTCGAAGTAAAACAGTTCGAAATATTGCAAAAGTAGTTCATTTATCCCTAAGCACTGTGTAATATTTAATAAACGCTTTAAAGAAGAAAATCGGATCGAAAATACGGTGAGAAATGGTTGACCAGCAAAGTTAACAATATGCGATTAGAGGTTTATAATTAGAATACCTATGAAAAACTCACGTTTGAGAGCTGTGAAAGTTTCAGCAGAATAGAAGGAAAAATTTTCCTTCCAATTTCACCTGCAACTGTTCACCGTGTTTTCAAAAAATGTTTACTTAGCGTGAAAGACAGAAAGATTAGGATTTCCTTCGCAAAATCAATGATAAATTAACCCAAAACGTATAGAAATACACTGCAAATCTTAAAATACTTTTAAGTCGAACAATTGTCTTAGTAGCACACCTTTTTTTCGGGAAAGAAGGTGGGAGGTAATTTCTTAGAAAATTATAGAACACTCGTCTTCTTACAGCGCGATAACGATGGCCAATTGCAACCTTTCTCAGTGTTGGTCTGAAGCCTCATCCCCAAAAGACGCATATAGAATCTTCCGATACCACGTGTTGGGGGCGTGGCCAAGTCTCAACTAGTGAAAAACGGACAATACATGTACTCATAACATACAACAGATAACAAACGTAATAAAATAAATGCAGTGGGAATGCTATTTGGTGTTTCGACTCCTTTATGCAGGCTACAGTTATCATTCAGATAAGTTGACGGCTAATCGAAGGGTGTTCTTCCCTTTTTTTAAGCTTTGACTCCGTCCAGACCACTGAGCATAATGTAAGCATAAAAAAAAGTATTAGATATACCTCAATGGAATCCTTTTTGTGCAGAAAAACATTTTCATTGTATGCTGAAATGTAGATTTTTCTAAGAGCAGTGTTCGAACTTTTGTACAAATGAAAAAATACTACGCCAAATTAAAACTACGAGTTTCAACCAGTAAATCTTTAATTATTTATTCGAATACGATATAAAACATTAAAATTATTATCAACTTCATTAGTAAGAAATCATTTTCTACTCCTCTGCTTTCGGCAAAAAAAAAAAAAAAAAAAACATTTTGTCTACGTTCGAAAAATTACACTTAAAAAACGGACTCAGTTCAACTGGCTTTGCTATTGAATTTTAATTGTTCGATTAAAAGAAAAACAAGTGCGGGCTTTTAAGCCGTACAGGTTAAAGAAGCCTGCTATGGGAAATTGTTAAATATTCAAAAATAAAAACACTTATTTTTTAACCGAATTTATTACTTCTCTAGAATGTTTATTTCAATCGCTACGTGAGATCTTCCTCATTCTTTAATGAAATTCCATGTTTTACGAATAATTTTAAATCGAATCATGCTGGCTAATGACAAAACATAGAAGCATGATCTTATTATATTTTTTTCGGCGAAAAACTTTTTTTACTGTGTTTTATTACGCATCGCTTCAATGAATAGCATTCGAAAAGGAGGGCACAGTTGCTAGGTTTGTTGGAGCGTCGTACTGTTAATTAGAATGGCGCCAGTTCGAATCCGTCCCACTAAATATCTCTTTAATGTTTATTTTTTTCCGTCAGATGCTCACATGGGCAGGACTGTATTTGCCACAACCTGTTTTTTCACATGCAAAATTACTGATTTTTCATGTGTCACTCAGCCACACTTTTAATGATATTTATATTTGCATTGAAAATACGTACAACCAAAAGGGGAGCGATGATCAAATTATCACAACGTTTTATTTAACGAGGTTTTGTTACTGATGTCTTCAAATTACATGCCTTCATAATGGTTTTTCTTCATAATATTCTTTCTTTGAAATTTTTAAAGAGCGAAATGCCTTATGAAACGATTCGAAGTACAGTGCGGAGTTCCACACGGGTCGACTAGTATAATTTATAACATTTTATTTATTTTCCTTTTTTTTTTTTTTCGCACGTGCTTGAAATTTAAAAAAAAAAATGGATGGAAGGTATGAGCGTGGTTTTTCCCGTTCCTTTTTCCTCCAGTTATAAAGTTATCGCAAAAAGTCGTGTTCGTTACCATTCGAAGCTCTAAAAATTTGAGCAAGCTTCAACCCTTCAACTCGGATGAAAAACCACTGTTTCCATTTGCGTGCAAAGACTTTTACTAGGTAATTTGAATTTTTTAAAAAACTATTCAATTTTAAAACTCAAAAAATGAAAAATCGGAAAGTACTTTTGAAACTCGTATTTCAAATTTACCTATAATTTTGAAGGTCGTCTTATCTTTTTTCAACAACAAGAACATTCGGCATGTTTCACTCTTCTTTCCGAGCTTTTCAAGGTCTTTTTATGCATTCTGCAATATCTGCTTCTAGCGAAAGAGCATTTGCTCTTTGAAACTTCTAAAACTGAGAAACGCAATAGCGCATAAGAGATTTTAATTCGAAAAAAATAATGTTAGGGCAAATCTTAATTTCTCTTAAAGAGAAATCTTTGAATTAAAAGTTTTCAATAGTTACAGCTAATTGATCCCCCGTACCGTACTATTTCTTCCTTTTTTTTTTCAAGTTCGTCTGAAAATAAAAGTCTCTTCTCCGAACCCCCCCCCCCCCCCCCCCCCAGCCAGAAACATTACGGAACATCTTAACTTTCATTTCCAAATCTTCTATTTCGTAAAATTTCCATTGAAAGTCTCCGAATACCTTACAACATCGCTTAAAATTGCGTTCAAAAATCGCTTAAAATTGTGTATTTGGAGCTTTAATTTCGAAAAATTGCTGTCCCTAATGTTACCAAATATGGTCCTACAATCGCGTTTTTAAGATTTCATTTTCAGAAAATATTCGGGCAAGGGCCTCGAATAGGTTTTTTTTAAACAGCCACTTATGAAAAATTTAAGTGGAATAGTCTCTGAACCCCTCCTTATAATATCATAGAATACTGTGCTGAGTTTTAAGGACTTCAATTTTGAAAACATTCCAGGGGAGAGCTCCGGAACCCCTTCTTGTAAAAATCATCAAAGTTTGTCCACAATTACGTTTTTGGAAATGCAAATTGGAGGGGCAGGAGGAATTGATTTGTGTTTATTTTTTAAAAAAAGAAAAAAAACTATCGGCGAGAGTCCCGAAGCTCCATTCTTTCTCCTAACGTCAATAAATAAGGCCTATGACTGCATTTTAATGCTTCAATTTCTACAAATTTCCGCGGAGTCCCCTGCACCCTTCCTTCCCCTAACATCACCAAAGACCGTGTAAAATTGCGTTTTTAAAACTACAAGTTTCAAAATCAATCAAATTGATGGGAAATTGATGAGGGGAAGGGGGCACAATTCTATCGTGTCCCCCCCCCTACCCTTAAAAATTAGTTTCTAGTTGCGCCGCTGTTGTGTGTTGTGTTGTATAGTGAAACCTGTGTACAACGATGCTGTCTATAACGATAACCTATCTATAACAAGATTTTTTTTTTTTTTTTGGCCCCAGCAAAATGTCAGCATAAATAATCAAATTGTCTATAAGTGTTTTTTTTTTTTTTCAATATTTTTTTTAGGTCCCAACAGTATCGTTGTAGACAGGTTTTACTGTGTGTACGTGTGTGCATATATCGTTACAAGATTTTTTTTTTTTTTTGAATTCAAAAAATGTTTTTATTGTTGCACAGAAATTATTACTTGTTTTAAATTACCGCTCAGTAGTTTTAAAGAAAATGTGACAAGTTATCAATAATTTAAAGAAAATGAAAATAGTTCGATATTTTTTTTTTCTTTGTCTGCATAAAAATTCCGAATCTGGCCCATGGGTGCCGGCAGATTCATAATCGCTAAGAATATTTTTTTTACTTGTTTTTTAATTTATTAATTTTACTTTTTAAATTTTAAATTTAGTTTACTTGTTTTCATTTTATTTATTTTAAAGCGAATACTGAGATGTATTTTCATTTTTGTTGAAGTTAATTAATTTATAATTTTTACATATTTCTCTGATCACAATATTTTACACTTTTATAATTTGCCTTGTTTAAAATAAAACTAATTTTACTCATTGAAAATAATTAATTGTTGAAAGATTAAAAATAATATCACTATTAAAAGTATTAGATTCATATTGCTTTTTAAAATGTATTTATTTTGGAAAGCCAAGAGGTGAAAGTGCCTCCCTTGCAGCCCTTTACCGGTGCTACAAGGGAGGGGTACTGCAGCACCGGAAAGCGTATTGGACATAAGATAGATAAGATAAGATAAGATAAGATTTATTAACAAAACAAAATACACATACATAACAGTAAGCAAAATAAAATAAAGTAAAGTTAAAAAACTTACAAATTATAAAACATAAATTACAAACGTCATAACAAAACATTAAGAAAATCTTGACTATAGTTCAACATGAGTTAGTAGTAAAATCAACACTAAAGAGCGCCAAAGGCACTGTCCGCAGTGTTTTTTAATTGGTTTAGTATGGAGTACAAACACAAATATGTATTAACAGTAATATTTACAAATTAATTTTACACAGAACAATTATTGGACTGTTTGACTCCAGAAAAAAAAAAAAAAAAAAAAAAAAACAATAACTCGCATTGAAACATTCAATAGTATAAAAAAATACAATACAAAATCCCCCCCCCCCGGTTGGCAAGTCAGCATATTTTATCAGCTAAAAGTTAATTATTGATAGAATGTCGTTATTTTGTATATATTCATTGACCCCTTGTTTATATTTTTTGAAGTTCTTCTCATTCCTAACATCTTCCGTTAGTTCATTAAACAGCCGCGGTGCCAAGTAAAAGAATTGCTTTTTAATAATCGTTTTATTTGGTTTTATAACTTTATATTGTTTACCTGAAATTCGAGTATTATATTGTTTTTCATTAATTTCAAACCAGTTATTGTTGTTATGCAAAAAATACAATATTCTCTGTGCATATATTTCTCTGATATTATAGATTTTCTCTGACTTCTGCAAAATAGTATTGCTTTTATTAAGTTCTTGTTTAGATCCATAAATTATTTTCAAAATTTTTGCATAAGTTCTATTTAAATTGGTAAGATTTGTTTCATAATCACCTCCCCATGTTCAAATACCATACGTAATTATTGAGTTTATCCAAGCATAAAATAAACATTTAAGAAACTTTTTCCCAACTATATTTCTCAATAGATAAAGCCAATGGATTCTACCTCTTAATTTCTTCACAAGTTTATCAGTATGGCATTTCCATTTTAAATTTTCACTAAAAGTTATACCTAAATAATTTATATTTTCGACTCTTTCTATGGTAGGGCAGTATAAACGTGAGATTAATAAATTTTATGATGCATTTTGTAGCTTTCCCCTGTCTGGTTAATTAAATTTTATTTTCGAAAGTCAGGGAGTGAAAGTGCACCACTCTGCCGGCAATTAATGGACATAAACATGATGAGATTAGTATCTTTCCTGATTTTCTTAGTATTTTAAGTATTTTGTAGCTGGTCCTGTGTTTAAAATGAATTTAATTTTCTTTATTTAACACAAATAATTATTTTTAGAAAGTTTAAATATTAAAAAAATATTTTTAAAAAAATATTTAACAAAAAACCTGGAGGGGGGGGGGGCGGGGGCGAACGCACTAATGATCTGGCCCCCTCACTTTTTCAAGGCACGATCCACCACTGTTCCTGACAACAATGAAACTCGCGCCATGGCATGATAATTTGATTATATTTTTAATGGCTATGTTTGATTATGCAGGGAAATACTTTATTTTAACTCGATCCGGTGAACTCGATCCGGTAACTGAACTGTTTTACTGGTCAGACTGCAATTTTAGAAGAATGAAGAAACAAAAAAGTGGTCAACAATGAACGCTTTCTACTGGAGTTAAAGCTTAAGAGCCATTATTTTGAAATTCAGACAAAAAACGGAAATTTTGGCAGTGACCATTTTTGATTTTCCTAATTTTTACTTTCCTCTATATCTAATATATAGAAGAAAGTATTGGATTCGTGCAAATTTTCGAATTTCGAATTTTGACGGATTCGAACGTTTTGAGGTGTGCTGAGTCCATTTCGACTATTTTTGGAAAATGTCTGTCTGTCTGTGTGTGTGTATGTATGTGTGTATGTGTGTGTGTCACGTCTGTGTGTGACCAGTTTTTTGTGGCCGCTCTACAGCAAAAACTACCGCATGAAATTGAACGAAATTCGGTACACATATGTGCCCCTATGTGAACTTGTGCCCATTGGTTTTTGGCGCGAATTCCTCCAAGGGGGGTGGAGCAATGGGACGTTTTTTGAGTTACGCGTGCTTGCTATTCCTCAGGAAGTAACTGGCGGAATCAAACAAAATTTGGTCCACATGTTGCCACTAACAGGAGCAGGTGCTGTTTCCATTTTGGTGTCAATAGCTCAAACGGGGGTTGAGTTATAGAATGTTTTTTGTCGTCAATTGTGACTGCTGTATCTCAAGAAATAACGAACGGAATTAAACAAAAAAAATTTTGACAAGTAGCCCTTAGTGGGTATAAGAGCTGATTTTATTTTGGTGTCAACAGCTAAAAAGGGGGTAGCGCAATCACCCGTTCTTTTTTTCCATTGTGAGTGCCCTATCTCAAGAAGTAATGCTACGTTCTGGTTGAAATTTGGAATATATGTGAATCCATACGTAAACAGGCTTTGGTTCAATTTTGACTCCAATCTCTCCAAGAGGTGTTGGATTTTTTTTTTTTCTTCTTTTTTTTTTTTTTTTTTTTTTTTTTTTTTTTTTTTTGCGAATAAAAATAGCTTTATTAATGCAACAATAAGAAAGATAAATCGTAATAGATTGTCGTCTGCGTATTTCTCGTGATTTTAATTGTATGGAAATGATCGGAAATATTATCTCAATGATTTAAAATTTTTAACTGTTGCCATCTTATGTTTGTTAACAAATAAAATATTTGTAATTAATTCAAGCAAGGCTTTTAAAATAACTTTCAATTTTCGCTCTTTGCTTTGATTTTGCAATAATTCAGACATTGGGATGGTCGTCAAGTTTTTGCATGTGTAATTTTGTTTTTGTTAGGAATATTGCTTCTGCATCAAGCATGGTGAGGGATCAGAAAAAGGAAAAAATATAGAAGAAAGTTTCGTGATGGCCACAACATACTAGTTACTTTCTTCTATATCTAATATATAGAAGAAAGTATTGGATTCGCGCAAATTTTCGAATTTCGAATTTTGACGGATTCGAACGTTTTGAGGTGTACTGAGTCCATTTCGACTATTTTTGGAAAATGTCTGTCTGTCTGTGTGTATGTGTGTGTGTGTGTGTGTGTGTATGTGTGTGTGTGTATGTGTGTCACGTCTGTGTGTGACCAGTTTTTTGTGGCCGCTCTACAGCAAAAACTACCGCATGAAATCGAACGAAATTTTTTACACATATGTGCCGCAATGTGAACTTGTGCCCATTGGTTTTTGGCGCGAATTCCTCCAAGGGGGGTGGAGCAATGGGACGTTTTTTGAGTTGCGCGTGCTTGCTATTCCTCAGGAAGTAACTGACGGAATCAAACAAAATTTGGTCCATTTGTTGCCATTAACAGGAACAGGTGCTGATTCAATTTTGGTGTCAATAACTCAAACGGGGGTTGAGCCATAGAACATTTTTTGTCGTCAATTGTGACTGCTGTATCTCAAGAAATAATGAACGGAATGAAAGAAAAATTTATCGGCAAGTAGCCCTTAGTGAGTATAAGAGCTGATTTTATTTTGGTGTCAACAGCTAAAAAGGGGGTATAGCGCAATCACCCGTTCTTTTTTTCCATTGTGAGTGCCCTATCTCAAGAAGTAATGCTACGTTCTGGTTAAAATTTGGAATATATGTGAATCCATATGTAAACAGGTTTCGGTTCAATTTTGACGCCAATCGCTCCAAGAGTTGTTGGATTTTTTTTTTTTCTTTTTTTTTTGCGAATAAAAATAGCTTTATTAATGAAACAATAAGAAAGATAAATCGTAGTAGATTGTCGTCTGCGTATTTCTCGTGATTTTAATTGTATGGAAATGATCGGAAATATTATCTCAATGATTTAAAATTTTTAACTGTTGCCATCTTATGTTTGTTAACAAATAAAATATTTGTAATTAATTCAAGCAAGGCTTTTAAAATAACTTTCAATTTTCGCTCTTTGCTTTGATTTTGCAATAATTCAGACATTGGGATGGTCGTCAAGTTTTTGCATGTGTAATTTTGTTTTTGTTAGGAATATTGCTTCTGCATCAAGCATGGGGAGGGATCAGAAAAAGGAAAAAATATAGAAGAAAGTTTCGTGATGGCCACAACATACTAGTTACTTTCTTCTATTTCTAATATATAGAAAAAAGTATTGGATTCGCGCAAATTTTCGAATTTCGAATTTTGACGGATTCGAACGTTTTGAGGTGTACTGAGTCCATTTCGACTATTTTTGGAAAATGTCTGTCTGTCTGTGTGTATGTGTGTGTGTGTGTATGTGTGTCACGTCTGTGTGTGACCAGTTTTTTGTGGCCGCTCTACAGCAAAAACTACCGCATGAAATCGAAAGAAATTTTTTACACATATGTGCCGCTATGTGAACTTGTGCCCATTGATTTTTGGCGCGAATTCCTCCAAGGGGGGTGGAGCAATGGGACGTTTTTTGAGTTGCGCGTTCTTGCTATTCCTCAGGAAGTAACTGACGGAATCAAACAAAATTTGGTCCATGTGTTGCCATTAACAGGAACAGGTGCTGATTCAATTTTGGTGTCAATAACTCAAACGGGGGTTGAGCCATAGAACATTTTTTGTCGTCAATTGTGACTGCTGTATCTCAAGAAATAATGAACGGAATGAAAGAAAAATTTATCGGCAAGTAGCCCTTAGTGAGTATAAGAGCTGATTTTATTTTGGTGTCAACAGCTAAAAAGGGGGTAGCGCAATCACCCGTTCTTTTTTTCCATTGTGAGTGCCCTATCTCAAGAAGTAATGCTACGTTCTGGTTAAAATTTGGAATATATGTGAATCCATATGTAAACAGGCTTCGGTTCAATTTTGACGCCAATCGCTCCAAGAGTTGTTGGATTTTTTTTTTTTTTCTTTTTTTTTTGCGAATAAAAATAGCTTTATTAATGAAACAATAAGAAAGATAAATCGTAGTAGATTGTCGTCTGCGTATTTCTCGTGATTTTAATTGTATGGAAATGATCGGAAATATTATCTCAATGATTTAAAATTTTTAACTGTTGCCATCTTATGTTTGTTAACAAATAAAATATTTGTAATTAATTCAAGCAATGCTTTTAAAATAACTTTCAATTTTCGCTCTTTGCTTTGCTTTTGCAATGATTCAGACATTGGGATGGTCGTCAAGTTTTTGCATGTGTAATTTTGTTTTTGTTGGGAATATTGCTTCCTCATCAAGCATGGGGAGGGTTCAAGTAAAAAAAAAAATATATATATATATATATATATATATATATATATATATATATATATATATATATATATATATATATATATATATATATATATATATATATATATATATATATATATATATATATATATATATATATATATATATAGAAGAAAGTTTCGTGATGGCCACAACATACTAGTTTTATATGTCAAAGTAGGTCATAAGAAGTAAACATTCTGAAATTTTTAGCCTTCCAAAAATTTTCTTTCGCTTGTTAAAAATTCCCAAAGTTTGAGGTTTTGCAGCGCTTTTTTAGAAAAATTCTATAGGTCGCATTTCAGTGCGCTATAGCTCTTTACAGAAACACCCCCTCACGGTTATGTTTATATTTATTGAATGTACTGTATCTAGTGATGATGACTTTATAGTTATTTTGGTTGGGGATTGTTGCTTTCTTCAGATAAGGGGTCGCAAAGTATGGATTTTATCCGATTTCGCGCAAGTTTAATCTGCGTTATTTCCCCCAAAAAGCCAGCCCCCGTAAAAAAAATGTGACATATACTGAAAGTTTATACTATGAAGAGAGTAAATAGCACAAAATTTTTTTGAGGTTTAATTTTTTTTAGGAGAAAAATGCCCTGATATTTTTAAAATTTTCAAAAATTGTGCTTATACCTCTAAACGGCTGTCGGTTCTTGATAAATCAGTATTATTTGCTTCTTTTTTTTTGCTTTGTATATCGGCTAAAAGCAGCTTGAATTTGACTTCTTGTCAGATATTGTTCGGTTGGAATATTTTTATGTCTTCAATCATCTCCGTTCTCATTGCATGTTCTACTTGGTCGGGCGTCTGATTTCTCCCGGTTTTCTCACCATAAAGGAACTTTTCTTAAAGAAACTCTCTTTGTTTCATTAAAAATCGTGTACTTTTACGAGTTGGGAGAGCCCATCCCTCACATGAGATTGAAAAAATGTTTTCTTTGTTTTCTCCTTGTTGACTGATAGATGCCTGACCAAGACCATAAGAAACAGAACTCTGAACAGGTATTTGAAGATGACATAGAAAATAGACATTAAGAGGAAAGTGAAGAAGATATTATTCTTGAAATTTCTTCCACTGCTATGGATATAAATAAGAAAGAATTTTGGGATTGATACGATATATATATATATATATATATATATATATATATATATATATATATATATATATATATATATGATATCGATTTATCGTTTTCTGATTTACCTGCACTTAAAATACCATCAATTTGTAAAAATCAGAAAAATAAAGTATTGTTAGTCTTTTTCTCTTTCTCTATACACACATATATACATTCTTACTACATCCTTTAAGTTTTAGCAGATCTAATCTACATACTAGACACACGTTTTACGCACGAGAAAACGCATAAAATGAGCTACAAAAAAGTTATTTTCTAGAAAACAAGAAGAGATCCCATGCTATTTTCTTTTTCATGATGTTTTACACATAGCCAGGTACCATAATATATAAAAGGTTTTTTTTTTCCTAGTGATGCTGTTTTGAGTTAATTGCAATCAAAGAAGCACAATTTTTGAAAATTTGAAAAATATCAGGACATTTTTCTCCTAAAAAAAATTAAACCTCAAACAAATTTTGTGCTATTTACTCCCTTCATACTATAAACTTTCAGTATATGTTAAATTTATTTCGGGGGGGGGGCGGCTTTTTGGGGGGAAATAACGCAGGTTAAACTTGAGCGAAAACGGATAAAATCCATACTTTGCGACCCCTTATCTGAAGAAAGCAACAACCCCAACCAAAATAACTATGAAACCATCATCACTAGATACAGTACAACCAATAAATATAAACATAATCGTGAGGTGGTGTTTCTGTAAAGAGCCAAAGCGCACTGAAATGCGACTTTTAGAATTTTTCTAAAAAAGCGCTGCAAAACCTCAAACTTTGGAAATTTTTAACGAGCGAAAATTTTTTTTTGGAAGGCTTAAAATTTCAGAATGTTCACTTCTCATGACCTACTTTGACATATAAAAAAATTAGAAAAATCGAAAATGGTCACTGCCACACCTTGTCTGAACTTCAAAATAATGGCTCTTAATCCACTGGAGTTAGGGTTACAATTTTAACTATCAATATATCACCAAACAGGCAATTGCTTCGTTCAAATGTTGAAGCAACTTTCACCCGTCATACCTTGACGGTCGATTTCTATTTTCCTTAATGAACATGGTATCCACGAATGCCATGTACAAACTTGGAGGAGAAGTGAAGAGCATGATGACAAGCAAAAATTATATAAGGACATATGGCCATAGCGCAAAACTGACGTGCTACATGGACGCGAAGCCAGAAATAGACTGATGCAAAACAGGTTACAAATTTATTATTACACAGATATAAGTTCACGTATCATTTTAGTTTCTAAGAAAGGTTTAAAACTGTTGATAAAATTTACGGCCAGCAGCTGTATTACATGTCAGCAGTTACATGGGTCGCAATGACAACCAGGGGCGGATCCAGACAGAAGTTTCGGAGGGGGCCATGGAGAAATTTGGAAAATATGATGCTTTGGAAATTTTAGAATTTTACAAATATCAATGTAGCTCACCTTTTAACCAGAGCATTTTTTAGGAATTTTCACTAGGCGACACACGTTGAACATAAAGGCTGTATAACCTTCCCAATAATCTTCCTCTTTTCTTAACAAACGTGTGCATACATCGTCGCCTCAAAGTGGTATTTCCTGTCATCAGTACTAGTAGTTTCTGAGGCGACTGTATAGGACTTCTGTTTTAAGAGGAAGCCGATATGAAGCAACCGTAAGTATAATATTAATTCCGAAGTAAAGGGGGCCCGGGCGTTTCTCCCCCGGAGAAATTTTCGAATTTGTAGTCTTAAAAACGCATTTTAGACGATCTCTGGTAATGTTAGGGGAGAAGAGATTCGGTGGCGCTCCCCTGCATATTTTTCGAAATTGTAGCTCTAAGAATGCAGTTTTAGACGATCTTTGATGATGTTAGAGGGAGGAGAGATTTGAGGGCCCATCAAAGGAAATTTTTCTGATTTGTAATCTTAGAAATGCATTTTAACTGTCTTTCGTAATATTAAGGGCTCGGGTGCGACCCCCCTCCCCCCATTTTTTGAAATTGAAACCTTAAAAACGCAAACATTATCTCCAATAATGTTAAGAAGAGGGAGTGCGGAGGTTCTTTTTTTGCAATTGTAGAGCTAAAAAAGCAGTTTAATACGATCTTTGGTGATCATACGCGGAGGAGAGATTCGAGAGCCCACACAAAGAAATTTTCTACGAGTAATGTACAATCTTAAAGATGCATTCTATTTATCTTTGGTAATGGCAGGGGAGAAGAGGTTTGGATCGCTCCTCCGGAAATTGTTTGAAATTGTAGCTCTAAAAGGATGTTTTAGACGATTTTTGGTGATGTTAAGGGGAGAAGAGATTAAAAGGCCCATCCCAGGAATTTTTTTTTAATTTATAGACTTCAAAACGAATTCTAGACTATCTTTGGTAAGGTTAGGGATTGAAGAGATTCTGAGGTCCACTCCCAAATTTTTTTCAAAATTGAACTCTTTAAATTAGAAATGTATGCAATCCATGATTCATGAGTAACTCTTAGAGGACCAGCAATTTTTCGAAACTGAAGCTCCAAAAACGTAATTCTTGAAAACGTTCAATGACGTAAGGGGGGAGGAGTTCTCCCTCGGAAACATTTTGAAACTCAGGCGCTTAAAACAAAATTCAGGCCGATCTTGAACAATGTTGGCGAAAAGGAAAGGTGGGGAACCCTCCCCTGGAAACTTTTACAAGTTACTTTTTTAAACGCAGTTTGTAGACGATCTTTGGTAATATTAACAAGAGGAGTGGTTTGGAGGGTCCCATATTAAAAAGGGAATGAAGAATAGCTACATAGCACAGCATAAAGCCAGGTTAAAACTTAAATCTAACTTTACTTAATGCGCAATCATTAAATGTATTTTATTATTAACTTTTTATTAACAAATTTTCGTCCGTCTGTTCGGAGGGAATATTAAAACAGGTAGTATATCTATTGACAGGCTCTAGCAAAAAATATTTTAAAAATATTATATACATAGAAAGTGTTTCTATAAAAATTTCTGTACAAATTTCTTTGAATCTTAAGCTAGGAGCTGCTTTTATTTCCAACTAGTGGTTCCCGTACGGCTTTGCCCGTAATAGAAAAATCAAAAAGTCTTTTGGTTCGCCTGTATATTTACAAATAATGTATAGTGAATTTTCTCGCCAGTTGGCTTGTACCCATCTTACGGTTCCACGTTATGACAATTTCGTATCTCGCCAATTGGCTTGTGCCCATGTTACGGTTCCACGTTATGATAATTTCGTAATTTACTCGTCCATCTTATGATATTTTTTTTTTCTTAAAATTGGAATTGAAAAAGAACCACATCGAATTTTCAAAAAATCGCTTCAAGGTGCACACCCCCATGCTACATACTAACTTTGTGCCAAATTTCATGAAAATCGGCCCAACGGTTTAGGCGCTATGCGCGTCACAGACATCCTACAGACATCCAGACATCCTCCGGACAGAGAGACTTTCAGCTTTATTATTAGTAACTAGTGATACCCGCACGGCTTTGCCCGTAATAGAAAAATCAAAAGGTCTTTTGGTTCGCCTGTATATTTACAAATAATGTATGGTGAATTTTCTCGCCAGTTGGCTTGTACCCATCTTACGGTTCCACGTTATGATAATTTCGTATCTCGCCAATTGGCTTGTGCCCATGTTACGGTTAAACGTTATGATAATTTCGTAATTTACTCGTCCATCTTATGATATTTTTTTTTCTTAAAATTTTAATAGAAAAAGAACCACATCGAACTTTCGAAAAATCGCTTCAAGGTGCACACCCCCATGCTACATACTAACTTTGTGCCAAATTTCATGAAAATCGGCCAAACGGTTTAGGCGCTATGCGCGTCACAGACATCCAGACATTCTCCGGACAGAAAGATTTTCAGCTTTATTATTAGTAACTAGCTGTACCCGCACGGCTTTGCTCGTGACATAAAAATAAAAGGTCAACTGATTCACCTATATATATATATATATATATAGGCAGGTAACCTTTGTTGCGCATTTGGCATTATTGTTTTTTTATTTTTCTAAGCTGACAGTTTGCCATCAACGGCGACCACTTGATTTGCATATTTTAAGCTTTTTTCTCTTCTTTTTTTTTTTTTTTTTTTTGCAAAAATAATGCGTCATCAACATTGCTGTAAAAGAAAATACTTATAAAATTGAAGGAGGAAAGAAAATGTTACGGCAAAACAAATCAGTTTTTTTTTTTTTATTTATTTATTTATTTTTTTTTTTTTGTGTCTGCAGAAATGAATTCCATTTATATTTTTCATGTTTATTCTGCAGTTCAACTAAAATCGTCAGGCAGGTTTTAGACAAAAAAATAATAAATTAAACACAAAATAATTTTTCAAATAGTTTATTTGAAATCTTATAGCAAATAATTAAGAACCACTCGAATAAAGTTGAACGTTGCTCTATACAAATGTTAACATTTTAACAGAATTTTTTGAATTTTGTGGAGTAAATTTTGTAGTACAAACTTTCTGGTAAGGCGTATGTTAACACTATTCATGCATACAATGTATAGGGCATAAAAACATTTATTACCTTCTGATATCATATGCTATTCAATGAATAGAATTAGAAAAACATAGCAATAAGTGACGTTTACTTTTCCGAAGCTTCTAAGCTTTTACTCATAAATTATTACAAATTATTGCAATACAAAATGTAAATATTCAGATACATTTAAATGAACTAAAGAAAAAATAAATTGCAGAGTACAATACAAAAACGTGTCAGCAAGTGTTGCAGAAAAATAATAAATTGTGTACGTCAAACGTTTAGGGATGAATAGTCAGACATTTTGTCCTCCATTTCGCTTTTTATAAGAATTGCACAAATGGTTTTTGATCTTTGGATTTCTACTCACAAATTATACTGTAAATAATCATATGCATATTTAAAAAGAAAAAATATATATATAAGGAACGAATTAGTTGCATTGTACAGTGTCAAGTGGTAAAACAAATTGAATATCTAAAGCATTTAGTAACACCGCCACAGCAAGATATTATATCTCTCTGTCATTTTTAGTGAGGATTGCAAAAAACAATTTTTCATATACATAAGAACGACTTTATATAGCTTTATTTTAAACAATATTATTTTTAACAACTAATATCAAAGCACTCAGGGATAAACTGTATATTACAAAAAAAAAAGTTAATATTGTATAAATATTGTAAAAATAAGTTTTCATATACACTATAAAATACATATGAGCATCATTTATCTCTAGTATGCATTACTGATGCTTGCGTGCTTATTGCGTATTAAAAGTACAAATTAATGAACAAAATCAGCAAAATGTATGAAGATTATGAACAAAGTCGCCAAGCAACAAAATAAACCGTGTATCTGAAACATTTAGTGGCACACAAACAGACAGACATTCTTTCGCTTTCATTTTCAGTGAGAATTACACAAATTACTTTTCATACACATAAGAACAACTTTATACTTTAAAAAAGAAAACCCAATGTCATCCAGTCGCTCTAGCACAAACTGCATATCGCAAATTTTGAAATGAAAATTATATTAATAAACTAAATCATATACACTATAAAAGACATTTGAGTATGATTTATCGCTAAAAAAATACATAATTGAGGCTTGAGTGTTAAAAATAGGAATTAATGAACAAAAATAGAATCATATGACAATCGGATATTGTTTACTTTTCTTTACGCAAAAACTATATAACAGGAAAACAATTTTTTTTTCCAAAAATTCTAAAAAATTAGTTGCAATGAACATTGCAGTGAAAAAGGAGGAGTGTTTGACTTTACAAATGATGACAGAGAAAGTAGTGAGATTGGCTAATTTTGAAATATTTTCTTCATGATTAATTTTATAGAGCTTCTTTGTAAACAATATTGGGAGTTGTTTTGCTTGAAGATAAAATAAAAAGATTTTCTTGCTTCCCACGCGAGAACATGCCACGTATAGTTGCCCGTGCGAAAAGCAAGGATTACAAAGATCTACTCCCACCACATTCAGTGATTGCCCCTGGGCTTTGTTTGTCGTGATTGCAAAACTCAAACGAATGGGAAACTGTGGACGTTTAAAATTAAAAGTGAGATCAGAGGGAATGATGGGAATTCTTGGTATAAAGACATTTTCTCCTTCTGCTGGTCCAGTTATTACTGTTGCTTCTATGACATTTTTTTGTAAGTTCTTGACAATTAATCTTGTACCGTTGCAGAGTTTTGGGGGATCTAAATTTCTCAATAACATAATTGGTGCTCCAATTTTAAGGTACAATGTGTGTGCTGGTATTCCTGGAATTCCTAAGGAGTTTAAGAATTCTGTAGGGTAGTTGACAGAGTCCTTGCTGTCACAAACAGTATTAATAGACGTATGAGTATGCAAATGTCCAGGTAATACATTTAATAATTTGTAGTTAGTGTCAGTGACATCTTCATTCCTTGGGCATAAGATGGCTCGCTGTCGTAACCATTTGTGATTTCTGTAATTTTCGGTTAAATTTGGAAATATGGTTTGCAACAATTCTTCTTGTGTTTTAACTAAATGTGAAAAGTGTTCAAGGTTTATTAGGTTATTGTTTTTTGAATCACATGCGCCATTACCAATTTTCAAAAGGTTTTCTGCGAATTCCTGGGCATTTGCATCTCCCGTTAGCTGAGCTCGCATATTAGTTTGCAGTCGGAGTCGTTTCACATATTTCCATAGGTAAGAAAATTTAAGACATGCGTTGATTTCGTCTGTGCGCGTTCCACGTGGTATCACAGGCAACGTCTGATGAAAATCTCCAGCAAGAAGTAAAGTGATGCCTCCCATAACATTGTTGTTTCCTCTTATGTCTCTCAAAGTTAAATCTAGGGCTTCAAATGCTGCTTTATGAGACATGGTAAATTCTGCATTTTTTCAAAAGGTCGGCCTTCGGAGAGCCTTTAGATATATTGCAGGAAGGTCGCTCAGAAGTGGCCAAATTTAGGGGCAATTTAGATGTTGAATGAGATGTTTTCCCTCCAGAAAGTAAGGTGGCGGCAATTCCTGAAGAGGCAACGGAAAGAGCTATATCTTTCGTTAGTCTTACTTTCGCAAGAATGAGATTCAAAAGAAATGTTTTACCAGTTCCTCCAGGTGCATCTAAGAAAAAAATGTGTCCTAAATCATTGAAAATGGATTTTGTGATTGTTTCGAATACATGTTTTTGCTCTGGCATCATTTTTGATCCATCTTCTTGCAAACACTTCTGTAGTTTTACGACATCATATATTCGTTTTGTTCCGAGCTCAATTCGGTGGGAATTTTGGATTCAGCACTTCTATTTGTCAAAGGCAAACCATATGTGCGTAAATTTGAAACTCCCAAGGATATAATCTTATTCTCTATAAAAATGAGAGCTTTGTTAAATATTGCATCATTGTATTCTACTTCAGCATTAGATTGATGTTTCTTAAATTCATAAAGTACGTCTTCCGAGAGACTTTCCTTGTGACTCTGCCATAAATCCATGGGATTTGATAGATTACACGTTTGCAACATCACTGCAAACAAATTCCGGAGCATTTTTGGCGATCTTGATAAAGCAGCTTCCTCTAATGTAGCATTCCAGTGACTATCGTTCTCTAAAAGTCCTCTCAGCTTGCACGCTTCCAAGAATGTTTCACATACATGTCCATCGACAGTTTTCAAATCATTGAATGATGTTGGTCCTTTTACAGTATGCAAAAGCAGTCGTAGGTGAAAGCACTCGGAATTCTGAGGGTGAATCGTGTAAACCCTGCCTAATGCGTCACTACACTTTATGTCGGGATGATTTGGTACATTGCATCCTCTTTTCCTGCGATTCCATTTCTTTTCGTGATTGTTCCATGTATAGTATTTGGGAACTTCATTGTAAAGCAAAGTGCTTGCAAACTGATCCTCCGCCGAAAGTCGAAAGAAGGCTGTCAAAGTAGTTTCTTGTGTACAAAAGCTTTTGTCGGATGTCTTTTCATCCATAAGCTCATTATTTTTTGCATTGAAAAAGGCGTTCCCTGTAACGCCGAAACACGTGTCTGCAGTAATTTGCAAATTTGTGCTTCTTCTAACGTTGTTTTGTCTTACTTTACCATATTACTATTGGAAACTGTTAAAAACAAGGATTCTGAGAGGAGTTGACCCTCAGATCACACACTCTCTCTCTGCACCCCTGCGTTTAGTAAAAAGACTGAAAATCAGTTGATCTTTGACTTGAGTAATGGTTAAAAATATTGTCAAACTGGCCTTTCTCACATTATTATCGAAAAAAGGGTGGCTTCAAAAAAACTTAAAACAGACAATTTAGAACAGGGATTCTCAAAGTGGGGTGCCGCGGCACATGAGGTGCTGCAGTTAGAGGCGAAAGGTGCCGCGAGATGTCATTGGTATCAATGTATGTATGTAACAGAGATAGGTTACGGTACGGTGCCATGGGAAAATGGTAATTCTCCAAAGGGTGCACTAATCGAAAAAGTTTTGGGAATCCCTGATTTAGAAGTACAAAGTGAAAGAAATAACTTCTTAACTGAGTTAGAAATTAACGTCTAAATTTAAAATCATCTTCCCTTATCAGCGGAATTTATTGTGGTGTGGGTACTTTAAGTATTTGATGAAATCGGAAAAATACAGATGTACTCGCCAACATGCTAGAAAAAGATTACGGTGAAAATAATTCTTTTCTTTTAATGTACTGAAAAAAAATCATCACTGTACTGAAAAAAAAAAAAAACGTATAAATGGAAATAGATAGGAATAGACTACATGTGTTATTACATAGTTAAAGTATTACCAGATAGGTGGCGCTAAAAGCAGAGTAAATATTTCCCCATTTCACTTTGAACCACATTCCCCTACTCTTCAAACTGTCATATAAAAGGCTTGCTTTAGAGAAATCGTTTTTTTTTTTTTTTTTCACAAAAACTTCGTTCTTTCTAAATTGAAAACAAAAATGAAGACTACAAACAAATGTTTTAAAGCGATAACGAATCGATTAAACTTGAATCCTCGTTTGGAGAAAAATTACAGATTGCAAAATAAGTAACAAATGGTTAACTCCAAGTTAAAATAAAAAAAAAAAAAAGATGGGAGAGAGAGAGAGAGAGAGAACAAAAAGCCCAGAAGAGATTAAGATTTATGTCCCGTAATTGATTGATCGTATACTCATAAAAACTCCTCTTGCGTAATCATTCATTCATCAATCATCTACATTGTATTGTAACGGATTCGCTGCGGCTTCCAACTTTCTCGAAAGGATGACACAGTTCTTGATTAAAAATACAGGAAATTTATTTACACTATGTACAGGAAAGAGCGTCAACAACTGCTAAATTAATCATCAGCAATTAAACCAATATCACTCAACACCGTAAACTCAACGTTTACACACGTATTTACTTCCAAATACGAAAACAACACAGCGAAATGCCTCGCAATAAACAGAGCTAATACACTCTCAGTTCCAATTCTCAATCGAAACTCTAACTCTTTATCACACAGGACGCCTTTATAAACATCGAAAGAAATCTCTCAAATATTCCACACGCTTCTCGAAATGCGTAGACCGTTATCAAATTTTATCAATGAAAAGAAAAGGAAATAGGGGTTGTATACTTTAGCCGAATGAAAAGGGGTTGTATATTCATTACGGGAAACTATTTACAGGTTACGTTACTACAATAATTACTTTTTACAGGATTTGTAACAGTATTATTGCTAGAGATTGATTTTTTTCCTCCTTTGAACTTATGGGTTTTAAAATTGTTTTTGTGAGTAAATACAATTTTTCAACAACTACACGAGTTTCTCATGAGCGAAGCCAAGCTTAGTTTTATCGATACATAACTTGTATTTTGTTCAAAAAACGTTGAAAAAAAAAGCAATTATCAATTGAATGGATGGCGGGAAAAACGTTGCATGTAGGTTTCAAAAAAAAAAAAAAAAATTTTTTTCAGTGGAGACGATGTATATAGTCGAGAGAATGAATACCTGTGTTTTTAGTTCGTTTACACGGTTAGAAAATGCGCTGTTTTGTATTGGCCTTGTAAAAAAAAGTTTTTATAATTCATGGAAGGTTGTTGTATGTTGCAAACCTGCTTCGGGGCTTCCTTGCAACAGAAAGTGAGTGAGTACTAATTGAATGGAAAAAAGGTTGTATGCTGCTGTCAGTGGCCTGTTTAGTGTATTGCACTCAGCAGATTCGTTTTTTTGGCTGTAGTGAAAAGTTGTACATACAACGTTTTTTCCGCCACAAAATCAATAGATCAATCACCGCATTTAGAACTCAGAAAGAAGAAAAATAATTTTCACGAATTAATATACAGTTAAAAACAAAAATAAAAAAAAACGACTCTAGTGAATCTTCTATCAGGGAACCAGATGAATAGCGCAGAAATTTCAGGAAAAGCGCCAAATTTAAAGAATTGGAGAGAAACTGATCACGCATTTCACCGTCTGCATCCATCTACAAATCATGTGAAAAGATGCCTTCCATTACTTACTAAACCTCGATACATTTGACGACTTTCTTAAAATTTTGGCAGACTTTAAACCTCATATTTCGATAACGGGGGCACGAGGGCAAATAATTTATTCTTCCATAAACATGTTTTACTATGATCTTTCAATTGCTACTTATTTAATATTTTTTTGTTATTACACTCTCGTGTGGTTTCCCGGTAAGAACTGCGGTGCCCTACGGGGATATAATAACATATTTCTTGGGAGCTAGAATACAGATAAAATATAATTAATGTTTTCCTATATAACGCGGGAAAACATGGAAAAAGATGGATAATCACAAACCAGAGCTGACGTTGTCATTAATACACTCTAATTTTACTAAGACGAAGCTTGCATCTGTTTTTTAGCAACTCATCTATATTCGAAGATTATACTTCGGAAGGCTGCATAGTAAAATTTTCAATTGTTAACGTTAAACATAACAGCAGGGGCACCCCAACGGGAGGTCACGGTGACCTCCCAAAAATTTCCTCATTTGGCAAAAGTTGGAGTTCTATTCGGCAGAACTATCATCATTCGGCGAAATATGGGGTTCCAATCGGCAAAATTATCATCATTCTACACAATTTGGAGTACCATTCATTCGGCAAAGTGAGAATTTATGCCCTCCCCAAAAATTTTAGTTCGGCGCTTCCATGCATACCAGCGGACCACATGGATCAGGATCACTGGTGCAATGTGACCCGCAGGCTGTAGAGTACACCCTCGATCAAATAACCTTTCAAACAAAGATAGTTGGCTCATTCGTCTAGGAGTTATGATGCAACAGACATACACGACGCAGGTTAAATTTATATCACTCATCTTTTTGCGTCGGAGTTAAAAATACAATTGAAGGGCTCGGGGCAAGAACGTGATAAGCCACTTGTGAAAAAAAAATGAGTTTTTTGGTCTACATGCTGCTTTGATATTCTGTATTGCAATTCATTGTATTATTTTGTGTAAATTCCAACACATGGCACCACCGAACATCAAATAATGTTATTACTCCGAAGAAACGTAAGCTTTTTTTGATGAAGAATATGACAAGCCATTTGCTAAGACAGCGGAACCTAGGAAGGGCATGTCATGTACTTGGAAGAACTCGTTGAATTTAAAGAATTTACCATCCAATTACAGTGATGACTCTTCTTTAGATTTTGATGTAAGTGTTGAAGATATAAAAATTATCAACCTTCAAATCATGATCCATCATCTTCAAAACAGATAAGTTCATAAAATTAGGAGCTAGTCATACTATTGCTACAGAAGTTTCAACAGTTCATTATTAGCAGCAAAATAACGAACATTAAATTCTTCTTTTCTAAATAAACACTATCTTTTGAGTTTTTGAATTAAAATTATTCCTGCTTAAAGTTTATTTAATAATACCATAAAGAATTTTACATAATTTATTGAAGGAGAGTCAATATTGTTGTATCCTTATAGGAGGACAGTGTGGCATGTCATACTATTGATCCTTAAATGTCCTCATGTTACCCAGGATAGTGTTTCTTCAAACTCGGAAACACATTGAACATTGTGAGGTGCCAGTTGACTTTTCACCAGCTTTAGCGTTTCGTTTCACTCAGGGCCGGCTCTAGTAGTTCTGCCGTCCTAGGCGATATTGACAAGTGCCGCCCCCCCCCCATTGAATGAAAAAATAATAACAATATAAGATAATAATATGTTAATAACATTTTTAAAAAAAATAGTGAAGTGCATAAAATTAAAGTAAGTTACTAGTTAGGTTCCAAACTGGGTTTTGCATATCCAAGCATTGCTACACACTTTATTAACTTTTTTAACATTAAAGTAGTGAATCTTATGGCACTGAAACAGATATCAATATTTTCAAAAGACTTTTAAATCACGCAATTTGCAGCCTCCAAAATTAAATTGAATTTCTTGCTTAAGTCCGAACTATGTTGCATATCCGAGCACTGGTACACACTCTGAATTATTATTATTTTTTTTTTACTATTAAAGCAGTGAATCTTATGGGGCAAATACAAAAAAAATAAAATAATAATAAATAAATAAATAAATAAATTTAAAAAAAAAATCAATTTCGAAATTTGCCGACCTAGGCGGCCGCCTAGATCGACTACCCCAAGAGCCGGGCTTGGTTTCACCTCCAAGAACACATCAAGCTCATTTATCAAACATTCATAAATTGGAGACTTCAACAAAGTGCAGTTCATCAGAATTGGTCGACCTGCTGATATTAAACTTCACTCATTTGAACCGAAGTACAAGGCGCCACTCAAAACAAATTGAGAAAAAATTTAAAGATGTGAAATCACTCCTTCCATTCATTCCCTCGATTTACTACAATTAGGGGAACATGGGGCTAAGTGAAATAGCGGGGCAAAGTGAAATGGTGAAATATTTACTCTTCTTTTATCTCCACCTTTCTGGTGTTATTTTAACTATGTTGTACCACATGTTCTCTATTCCAGCCAGGAAAAAAATACCGTCGAAGATTAAAGCATTTTGTAATACAAGCAATTTTTAAGAAATGATACTCATATTGTAATATATTGCTGTAAGTCAAAAATTATTTTTGTTACAATAAAATGATAAAGTTCTTGTAGTTAACATTTTAAATATTAACTGAGACCTCCTAATATTCAATACAGTAAAAATTTAGTTAATATTGAGCTTATTTGTATTTTAAATAATTGTACAATTAGTCAAGTACATATGGGGCAGAGTGAAATAGTTTGTTTCATTTACTCACTGAATCATTTAATACAAATCACTTACGTTTTCATTTATTAATTAATTCATTTACATTCCTACATTTATCAATTCACTTAGGTATTCATTCATTCCCTTATTTTCTTTTAAATTTATTCTTTTACTCGCTCAATTATATTTCTAGCACTAATTTATTTCTTTATTTAGTTATTCTCTTATTCTTTCATTATCTTTTCATTTTTTTCATTGAACCTTTTATTTACTGATTATTTTGATCAAAAATATATTTTATAATCGAATAGAAAATATTTCATTAGAAAAACATTTTATTTTTCACTTTGCCCCATGAAAAAAAAAAGTGAAACTTTGCCACTTTTTGAAGACTCAAATTTACTGCCAAAAAAAAATGCTTTTTGAACGCTACTTTTATTATAAAATATAATGTTTTTTGTTCATGTACTGTAATTTTTAAAACAAAATTTCGATTTGTTCATTTTGAAAAAACTCAGCCATCTTAACCATTTTACTTTGCCCCACATTCCCCTACTATAATAATCTTGAACCAAACAATGAAGTAGATGACAATGCAACTGAATTATTATTGTAAATAATTGTACGGTTAAACACATTCTAATATTTTGTGAAATTTTATAATTTTGAATAAAATTGTGAGTCTATTTTCCAGAAAGCTACGTTGGTCACATAGACAACAAGTATTCACTTTTTTTAAACGAGTAGATTTTTGGTGCAGAAATGTGACAAGCCACAAGATGAGTGACTTTTCGATCGAAATTTTTGTTTTTCATAACCAAAACTGAAATAAACACGACAATGGGTTAAGTCATTTGGAGAAAAACATATCTAGTTTTAGTATTGCAGAATAAGAAATGTATAAAACCAAAAAAAATATTTGTAGAATTTCTCAAAAGTTGAGAATTGGTCTACTGAAAAACTCACATCGTGCAGCATATCACCTTCTTGCCCCGAGCCCTTCAATTACTCAGAAGCAGGGGCGTCCCAGTGGGAGGTAAAGGGAGGTCACTGTGACCTCCCAAAAATATCCTTATTCGGCAAATTTTGGCTGACGGTTCGAAAATTTCCACCATTCGGCAGAAGTTGGAGTACCATTCAGCAAAACTATCATCATTCGGCAAGATTTGGAGTTTCATTCGGCAAAATTATCATCATTTGGCAAAAATTTACTTCCAGGAGGGCTTCCAAGATTGGTGCCGGATCCGTTGCGCATTGCATGGGAGAAATTCAAGAAAACAAAAACCTGGCAACCAGCTCGATGAGAATTAGGCAACGAGTCACTGCAACCAGCTAATATCCTTACTCTTCAGAAAAGCAATTACAATGAAGAGATCAGTATAGCTTGACCACGAAGAGATGGAGGATGAACAGGAAGCGGAAACAAGACAGTTCATTTTGCAGTAGATATAATCACTGACCGGCGCGAACGCCCAAGCAATTACGTTTTTACTGCTCGCGCCTTTTGAACTGTCTTAGAGTAAAATAAGTACGCTAGTTTAAGAAGTTTAGCTAGTTTGCTTTTACCACGCAAGTTTCTTCTCTACACCTAATGTGAATGTGACAATTTTCCGAACGGGAGTTCATATCTCAGGAAGTCCTCCTGATATCCTACAGGATGATACAAACCATTTTTTAATTGAAATAAAGTGCTTCTTTTCCAAAACATTATCATCAATATTTTTGAGAAATTTTAATTCACTTTGTTGTTATAGAAAAAAAAACAGTAAGGAATATAAAATAGTCCCGTCTGCATCAGAAATACAAAAGGATAATCTTTTAATTGTGTGTGAAATGTATGTAATTGCTACTTGTCTCAAAAATCCTTTCTTTTGTCCTAAATATTTTTTAATGTTCTACATTTCGTGAATCGGTCACTTTGATTCCTATGCAACCAGTGGCGTAGCTAGACCCGACTTTCGGGGGGGGTTACTTCTTATATATATATATATGTATATATATATATATATATATATAAATATATATATATATATATATATATATATATATATATATATATATATATATATATATATATGTATGTATAATCGCTTGGAATTTTTCCCTTTTCTTCTTTTTTTTTCTTTCTCTTCTCTCTTCTTTTTCTCTTTTTTTTGAGACTAACTTTTCGGGGGGGGTTTTGTCCCCAAAACCCCCCCCTTAGCTACGCCCCTGTATGCAACTTAAAAACGACGTGATGGACAAAAACTGAGATCATTTTAGCAATCAAAAGGCAAAAAGGTTAATCAGGCAAATCACTGGTCCCATTCCCAAGTGTTATCTTTGGTTATTTTATATGCATCGCGATCCCAGTAGCATTGCTTATTACTTTTGGATGCAAAACACACATACACACACACACACACACACACTATTCACAAAGCAATATTATATTTATAAAAATCCACTTACTTCTTTTTTGCCTCAAATCCACCCGCAGATCATGAAACATGTCTAAAATTACTTAAATCATGTAGTTAAATTTTTTTCAAAAATCGTTTCACAACAATCACTGTGAAACAGCGTTGCCAGTACGCTAACAAAAGTAATATTTTCTGTGCTTCTTGTCAAAAGAATGAGCTCGTCATAAATTCAAGAAACACCGCTAAAATATATTTATGGGCTATTAAAGAAGACATTTTTCTCGTGCCAAGTGTAGGAATAGTTAAATAATGTATACATTTTCGTACATATAAACAGTAACACCTGTCTCACTGCATAAACCGATAATGGAAAACTGACCATGAGCAATTTTTTTTTTTCAAATGTACTTTTCAGTCCAGACCTTCTGAAAGGAACTAGTTGCAATGAAAATTTTTGGAAATCATTTTATTGTTAGCCTCTCAGTGTCCCAGTAACATACATAGCTAAAAGGGCAAAATTAGCCGTCGCCAATTAGCCGCCGCTACAAGACTAAATGAAAAGATAAATGGTGAATAAGAATCATCTGTCAATCGCCACCTTAAAAAATAAACTAATAATCTTCAAGTGTGAAAAATGTATTGAGTACTGTCAAGGTACTTACTTTCGCGGGTCATAATTTTCGCGAGGTTTAAATTTTCGCGATTATGACGGGTTTGCAGAAAGAGGTGCTTTCACTGTAATTGGCAAAAAATGTTCTTCCAAAATCAAGACGCCGCCTTTATGAACTAATTTATTAAAAACATGCTATAAATAATGTATTTAGGATAATTTACTTCAAGAAATTTATTGTTTTTAGAGTAAAAAAAAAGTGGCCACTATTTAGAAAAAATGGCTGCTAACTACTAGTGAAATTGTTACTACCGACCACTGACGACTATAGAATTTCCCCAGTTTAACCATTTATGTAAAGTAGTGGCACATGTATAGCTGTTCCGACGGAGAGATGACGGATGAACTTTTATAATGGTATAAGTTTTATGGGGGAAGAGACCGGGCGACTAAACTGACAAGGGGCTTGTCTTGGCTCTCGGCGGCCCTGCCGCCGAGATCGCTGATCGCACCTATTGCAAAATGAAGTGTTCTGTTCCCGCTTCCAGAGCATCCACCATTTTTCCGCAGCACAGCTATACTGCTGTGCTATAAGCGCAAAAGTCGTATCTGCTTCTGAGTTCAAAATGAGAAATTGCCATTTTAAGTTTTGCACCTTCATGTATTTGATTCGGGTGCAAATTTTTGAGAATTTTTTAAAAAATATATCCCATTCACAAATGACCATAAACATTGTATTTAGATAAAATATGTGGCAAAGAACCACCATGCAGGGGAAAAGGGAGCACAAAGACGTGAACATGGTATGTTTCACAAGGATAACGTCAAGCAAAAAACTTAAAAAATTCTCAAGTAATAGCAGTACCAGCCATACTTTTTAGACAAACTTTCAGAGCAAGGAACCAGTTTCTGTTCCTGTGGTGACAGGTGTGGTGATTGTGGTGTTTTAGCAGATGCTGATGTACTTTTATAGGTCTTCTTCGTATAAAAACATATTTTAAACTAACTAAATAGCTAAATGTAATTATTGCAAACGATTAATATGAACATTCACGTAAATTTATGCCAATGTTTAAATTTTGTAATTAAATTCAAAATTCTTCATTTTTAAAAATTAGTTCTTCAGTAGATGCCGGGTCACTTGAATCGATTATTTCAGAAAGGGCATAACTCCAACTAATGCAACTTTTCAGGAATCAATAAAAAGTGATTATTTAATTCAGAAAGGAACTAAATTCTACGAAATTTTTTTATGATTAATCTAGCCACAAGTAGGATCATTACCTCACCTTAAATTGAGTTTCATTTCGTCTCTGAAACTAATTAAATGTTTTTTAAATTTTTGGACTTATGCCCTTTCTGCAATAATTAACCTGAAAGACTAGTTTAGAGTGATGAAAATGTAAATCAAGTGAAACAGATTTGTTCCAAACTGATTTATGATAATAAAAAATAATATTGCTAAGTGACAAAAATAATTAGTGAAGTCCGTATTCATAAATTCATTATCTCAAGAAAATACACCGTGTATTTTTCTCTTTCTCTCGTCTTGCTTTAGTAAAAAAATAAAATCTGGAGTTAAAAAAAAAAATTAAAAAAAATACAAAAAATAACAAACTGAGATAAAAAGTAAAAGTTTTATCTGTGTATAAAACTATATTCATAGTCATTAAATACATCCTAAATGGAAATCTTTTTTTCTATCCTTCTCTTGTCTAGTTTTGTGTACCATGTTTGATGTACATTTTAGTATGACTATGTTCAAAATTGCACTGAATAATCATCTTGATATTTCTTTCGCCAATATGAAAATTTTCCCTTTATACTCAATATTGGCAAAGGTAGTTCAGCCGACAAGCGCTACTTTGCAATATTCTCTTGAAAACCATCTATAAAACAGCTCGTCTGAAACTGTTCCTTTAATGTTCTTTCGAATATTTAAGCATCATAAATGTTGGTAGTTGAAAACATTTGTCGCGCAGTAGAATCTTTTTCCAAAGTCTCAATTTGGGAGATACGCCCTCTTAAAAAATGAAGCGCACCTGTTTAGTAGTTACAGATTTTATTGTTTTCAACAGATGTGAATGGGGTGAATCTTGATGTAATTTGAGGATTTCAGTTTAAGAGATTGGATTTCATATGGTAATAATCTGTCATATTTGTTTAACATTCGTTTTACTATTCTAAAACCCCGGTCACAAAGGACAAACAAATGTACTGTCAGAGGAAAGTCATCAGCAATTTTACTAAATTTCTTCAGTGTTATTCCTAGAAAAAGTCTGCTGCAGTGCTGTTCTTATTTTGACCAGCGTATTTCTCACTGAAAGCATAGTTTTTTCCTAGATTGATGTTAATAAAACATTTGAGAAATTAACGAATTTCATTTGGATTCCGTGATTTCGAAGACGAATCTACCATTACCGAAATTATGTTAGATCAAAGGAGTTATTTGTTTTTACTTCATTACGCCAAAAAATCTAGTTCTTCTATGATCTTGCCATTGCGTCTTACTATTTCTTCCTTCGATTTTAGTGCAGAAAGGGCATAAGCCCAGGACTTACGTCCTTTCTACACTAAACGAAAAATGTGACATCTAAATAAATTGCTTTGTTGTACAAGAATTAACTTCCCTGCTACACTAGTCGATGTCTCTACATGTAAGCATGGAAAACCATTGCTAACTCAATTTTGAGAAGAAAAAAAAATGACTTATGCCCTTCTGCAATAATCGATTCACTTGTGAACGCAACATGTAGGGGCACATGTGCACAGCTACCATATTCTCTCCAAAAGTATAAATATCAGTGTATTATACTTGCACTATAGTGTATATATAGTGCACTTTATAAGTGCTAAAAGAAATGTAGAGATTTGTAATTATTTTGCTGCACTCCGTTTGTAAATTTATTGTTAATTATTATTACATAATTGCTAATTATTTATTTTATTATTTTTTTAATTCGTTAATTACTAAATAGTTGGCTAAAAATGTAGTGGTACATAATATTTACAAAGAAAATAAAGACAAAATATTTCCTTTAACTAAAAACTGAAGTTGAGAAAAATTTTTAAATTTATCATCATATTCTGTATGAAGCTTAAATGCTTTTTTTTTTTGCAAGAACTGCTAGAAGATACTTTACATGATAAAATATTCCTTTTATTGTTTAGTCTTATAAGATTTTTTTCTTGTCGATCCATTGATTAGAACATGCTATGAAACTTTAAAACTTGACAGTGAGCAGAGTTCCATAGTTCAGAAAAAATATTTCCCTAATGACAGTTACTTTAAAATTGAAACTGACAGTATAGGTTACAAACCCTTGAATGTAATTAGGTAGTATATACGTTAAAGCTTCATTATAACGAGTTTTTGGTTGAAATATGATGCTCATCCTGCATTTTTTAATCCTGTTCACATCTACCTCTCTATAGGGGCACATGTGAACAATTGAAGACATGTTTAAAAAATCCATAAAGTATAGAATTTTTTTTTTTTTTTTGAAAATCTGAAAAAAATTCCATGGCAAAGGAAAGATTATTCAATCATAGGGACCCTTTTCCTGTGAGAAAATAGTAATATTTTCTGAGAAATTAAGAAATGAAAATAAATGCTTTTCCTCTCTCAATTTTGATTACCGTAACTCAATTTTGATAAAAAGTGCAGAAGCGATTTTTGTGCTTAGCACGGCAGTATAGAACGGCCAAAGCACCCACTGAAAGGAAAAACATTATTATACATCTGCATCTGCAGCTAAATCTCATCATTTAAATTTCTTTTCGTAACGAAAAGAAAAATAATTGCACATTGATTAAAAAAATGTGTTTTCAGGGCGAGCTCCTAAAAATTTAAAATATTTCTAAACAAATATGGAATTACAGTCGACTCCCGCTACAACGCGATCCGATTTACGCGAAAAGGCTATAACGCGAGTTTTTCAGGAGCAACAAATTTTAGTGCTAAAGCGAATTTCTCGCTCTCAGCACGAAAACATTTGGTAAGGAGTGTGATGCAATGTTTAGTAACCAATAACAAAGCGTTTCGGTTTTGTTATTGACTACTAAACATTGTGTTCGTGAATGTACTTTCATGCTTTCAGCATCCCTGACTACGCAAGTTACCACGCACCACACTATAAACATAGCTTTATTAGTGTGTATATATCACCACTCCTCATTTTTCATTTATTTATTCCAAAAGTGAAAGGTAGTGAAAAATTGCGACAGTTTAAGAAAAGTTAAAGATTCTTGATATGCTTGAACAACTAGAAAGTGCGTCGAAGCACGACAATTATGTATGAGTAAATCTTTCATACGTATTATTAAAAGTCAAGAGAAGGCAAGCTGTATAAATCCTGTCCTTAGTTTTAATATGAAGCTCGCAGAGTAGTGCTTAAGCAAAATGCAAACAATATGCAATTCGAATTTGTTCTTGTATTGTAGATTATAGAGACTCTGAAAGAGGGGTGTTACCATACATGTAAATGTTATAAAAGTAAATGCGAATTTAAAAATATATTAGAATAACGATCTGATTGCGCAGCATAAATCATTATCTTCAATTTTTAAGTTATATATGTAACTTATTGTATCTACTCTTACAGTGCAGTGCTTTATTATTACTACATACTTTACGTACCGTATTGTTTTTTATTTTTCTGTTTCTCATTGATCATTGGTTTTGTGCGTCGTAGCAGTATTTTATGCTGAATAATGCAGCTTTTTTTTTAAATTGCAAAAAAAAAAAATCAGCTCTTTATGTAAGAAACGGTAATATAGCGGTAATAGTTGAAAAATTGCCTAAAACAGTTTAAAAGGTGTTTAAAAATGTCTAAAGTGATTGGGGATGTTAATTAAAAAATCATGTACACAACAATTTTCTATAACGCGAAATTTCGACTTACGCGAGTAGTCTTGGAACGCATCACTCGCGTAAGTCGGGATCCGACTGTAACTGAAATGCTGTGCAAAATAAAGTTAATCAAAAAACCCCTAACAAAATTTTAAAAATCACCCTGTGCCATGCTAAGTGCTTTGATTGCTGTATTAATCAAGAATGAGATTTCGAAACATTGACTATAACTATTTCGATAGATCCCCTCAAGGTATCAAGGAAAAAATACCCCAAGTAAGAGAAAAGTAGTAAATACAGGGAAATCCCTGCATTTACTACTGTATTTACTTAAAACGAATTTCAATAGACTGCGAATTTTGTTTGTTTTAACGAGAATTTTGTTATAACGAAATTCAAGCAATGTGATGGTAAATAAATTGGGACCGCAAATTTATTTCGCCGAAACGGATGCAACGGGATTTCAATGTATTCTTTAAAAAAGGTAAATTTAGCCACAGACAGTTAACAAAATGTTTATTCATTTGTTTCAACACACTTTAACTTTAAAAAATACAACTGTACAATACATGAGACCTTATGAAGATTTAATTAAAAATAAAAAAAAAAACTCTCAAAGAATAGAGCATTTCTTGGTTTTACGCTTTTTTCGCTGAGGCGGGTTCAAAGCAGCCAAGATGGCTTCGTCGAATGCATTCTTCAGACATTTCTGTAAGGAAATAAGCATTTTGCCATTTAAAATTTCAAATAAACTTGATAAGAGTCGACCCGCTGTGGAGTTTGAAAACAATTAGCGAATACTGAGCTTAGTAGGTTTCAGTTATTGATTTATGATTTTTACAGTACTTTTAAGGCTGTAAATACCAACAAGTTCTAAGTTTGTAACTTTTGTAAGAAATGTTTAAGGGAAGCTAGAAATAAGATAAAAAATATGCACCAACTTACCCCGCCGCGGGAGCTGTTGGCTTACGATTTGTATTTAAAAAAATAATGAAATTCAAATAAATTTGATTTCTAACTCCAGGTTTAAACAAAAGAATTCTCCCACACATTATAAATTATAATTCATACAAATAATAAATAAAACATTCATTTTGAGAAACTTTAGTACACTGTAAAAAAAAGAATTACATTAACTACTGAAAAATCTGTAGGAAGCTAGGATTCTATGAATTTTTTTAGTAAGCGATACATCTTCTTTTGTTACCTTTCTGTATTACTTCATCAGAAGCAGTATCAGTTACTAGAAAATGTTATGAAATCCAAGTTTCCTACATATTTTCTTGTAGTACTGCAGTTTTTAGTTTTCTTTCTCTTTTAAACAGTGTAATAGGGAAGTTTTTGATTTTTCAATTTTATTTTTATATGATAGAGTAACATGTATGAACATCATATGTGAAAAAATTTTTGCGATACGATAAGTAGTTTTTTTTTTAATTTATTTTTAAAGTTCAAGCGCTTGTGATGTCAAATGGCATAGGAAGTGACGTCATGAGCTCTTCCGATAGGGGAGAAACCGAAGGACGTTCATTCGACTTCGAGGACGAAACGTAAAAGGCTTATCTCCTCGCGTTTCTGGAACATTAAACCTCTCATCCTCTCGGAAATATTCGAATATCATCATTGATGTTACTTGAGGAAGATTATTTAGATTGTGCTTTAACGAATCCGGCCTCCATAGTGTATTTATTCAAAAGGATTATTGAATTTCTAAAAAATAAAAATATCAGCGCGCTCAAAATGTCCCTAGCGAAAACAAGGGATCTCCGGCGGAAGGCTGCCCATTAGTGCCCTGTGATGTATGACGTTTCAGAAAAGCGCACTTTTGCGCGTGGATTTTTAAAAATTCATTAAAAATCAATCACGGTGTTTTAAAATTCGGCGATGGTGGATTTTTTAGTCTTGAGGGTCAATTAACAATATCCAATAGCCAAAATATGAACATTTAATAGGTTGCAACTTCCCTATTGTAATCAATAGATTAGATATCGTACCTATATAATTGAGTGTCTCTGTTTGAGCAGACCAAAAGTTTACATAGTGCATATTGCAGGGTTCTTTTCCAGCTTGCTTTTAAAGCTACAAATAACAATAATATTCCATGAGGCAGTCAATCAACATCAGTTGCGAAATGAGTTCAACTCTAAAGTGCTTTAGGCCTTTTATCCGGGTGCTTCTGGCGGAACTGTGCAGTTGCTTACTCTGCAATTATTTGTGTATTACTTATGCATTAACGACACAAACATCGAGAAAATGAAAAAAAATATTCGATGCCACCACTTTTGACTTTTTCAATCGATTTCGTACATGCTTTTCAGATGGTCAAAATGGTCCACAAATCCCATATTTTTGTTGTACACAACAACAGATTGTAGACAAGAAATTTCCTTTTTGGAGCCATCTTTTTCTTTCCTCTCTACTTAACACTCTTTTTCCGGATTTTCCATTGTGGAAAGGAAATGTACACTTCGTTGATCTTTCCATTTTATGCATGCTATGTTGTCATTGCTGACCGACCAATCAAAGCCACCCCTTTGTAACAAGTTATCGGGGCTTAAATTTTTGAGCATATGCTTGAGTTTTATGTTCTCTGTTCCACATCCAAATATGCTTTTTGTTCCTAGAAACTTAAACAGATCATAGAAGGTAAAAAAAGTGCACGAAAACCCTACGATTTTTTCCATAGACTTGTTCACAAAGAGTTTTAACCACTCTTGCACCAAACTCTTTCTCCACAAGCGCATCGTTATTTCCAGTCTATACTTCAAACTGGCACACAAAGTTTCATCGCATCCAAATTTTGTATCCACGTTTTGTTGGTTTTTTTGGTATGTACTGCTTTAATGAGATACAGCCTTTGAATTTAACCATAGACTCATCAATAGATTGCAACTCAGATGGGTGGAAAACTGACAAGAACTTTCCCAACAAATATGTCAAAAAGGGGCGCAACTTGTAAAGTTTATCAAACAACAGTTCACCTTTCTTTGCCAGCAAGGAATTGTCATTAAGATGCAGATGGCCAAGTATCCACTCGAACCTCTTCACTCTCATCGCCTTGGAAATATAAGCATCATGTAGAACAGTGGTTCCCAACCGGTGGTTCGCGAGAAAAATATTGTAATGGCGGAGTTTTTACATGCCTTTTCCGATGAAGTCTCATTTCAAGCGGTTTCAAGCAAATTTTGCTCCTTTTTTATTCATTTGTCTCTCGCATGTTCTATATTCTTAGCATGAAAACATTACATGGAGTATATGCGAGCGTCTCAAATATTTTAATGTTCAGTTCCTTTACCATTTGAGTCCAACAAAGAGCGATCGCTCTTCTCGTGTGTCGAGTCAAAAATGCGTAGAAGTGAGATCACGCTGTTTGTTGCTTTGCTATAATTTTCACACTACAGATTACAATTTACTTCGAGCTCCATTGTCGAAAAAGAGAAAGAATGGCTAGCAACTCAAAAATACCACAGGAAGTATGAAAAGTTATTCACTTTAAAAAATTTAAATGAGTGAAAGTTTGGCAGTATGAGGTTTAAGCAGTAAAAAAAATAATCAACGGAATTTAACCATGCAACTTGATTTGCGCTATATGTAAATAAGGAATTTATGAAATTTGAGTAGAAAATTTGTTTTGTAGTGTGAGCTCAAAAATGTTTGTTTCGCTAAAATTTACCTTAAATTAGAGTAAATGCTTACATTGAAAAATAGACGCTTCTATTTTTTAAATATACGCATTTTACTCCTCACTTGTAGCATAATTACAAGAAAATTCTTCAGCAATCAAACGATTGATGTGCAAAGTATATCCTTATCAAAAAGCTAGGCTCGTAGTCCTTTTCAAGAAGACAAACCTAGAGATCTTTCTCATTTCACTGGAAGAAAAAAGTTCATTTAGTTAATCTGAGACAGTTCCCAAAAAGGTATCGTAAAAATCACTCTTTAATTGACTTCTGATTTAGCGATAGAGATAAATGTATCCTTGTGTCAGAAAATTTTCAGCCAAGTTTTGAGCCTCTTTGTTCACAAATATCCAATTTTCAAAATTTTTTTAGAGTTGATTGAAGCTAAACACAGAATAATCAGTGTTTATTTTTGGTGAATTTGTTTTGCATTAATTTTTAAGTGATCATTTTAGTTCGTAGCAATATTTATAATTCTGTGTTTCGCAATTATGTTTTTGTTCTTGTTATAAACTATGGTGCATAAGCAAACTAGAAAAAAGTTCCTAGATTTTATTTTCTATTTGTGTGTGTATTCACACACTTTTTTTTTTTTTTTCTTATAACTAAGTACTCAAGGAGTTCGCCAACTTCTTTCGGAGTTAGGAAAGAGTTCGCAAGGGGGAAAAGGTTGGGAACGGCTAATGTAGAACACTACAGTAAGACCAATAGTCCCTATAGCTGGGCATTTTTTTGAGTCCCATTGCTAAAATAACTGCAATGAATCTAAAATTCCTTTGGGGTTAATGGAGAACAGGTCTTGTCTAGCTGCATCCAGTATAAAATTCTCTGGAACGCTATTTGATGCATTAGTGAAATGAAAAACAAAGCTAAAAACAATGCTAATGGAGAGTGGTCTTCCAGTTCTAAAATTTCCTCCAACGGTCCCGACTCTTCAGCGAATTTAGGAACTTCTTTTCTCCCCTTTCCTTTACAGATCCATTTTACTTCAGAAATTTTTGACGGTCCAAGAACATTTATATCAATGCATTCTTCTTCAGAATCAGAAGATATGGGAGGAGGAGGAACATCTTCATCACTTTCAAAATCAGATTCAAGCAGTTTCCTCATCTGAAGAAGTCTCAGCTCCTGAGACGTTAGATTCATCATCAGATGGAAGCTCATTGAATAGCAACAGAGCTTTGTCTGCACTTAAAAATCTTCTAGGCATTTTGAAGATTTAAACAATTAAAACATTTCAAATGATTATTTAATACTATATAAAAATAGATATTTACTGACTAAAAATATTAAATGAAAAAATACAGCTGAATAATAATATTTGCAGAAAAAAATATCAAAGATGAGAGCATAAAAAGTAAGCAACTGTCTGGTACGAAAAGCAAATCTCAAATATGTGCAGTCATGTGCCTACAAACTTATCTGTTTTGTCTCAAGAACCCAAGATAAATAAACAAAAACTCCCTCTTCACAAGTTCCATTTGTTCCCCCTTCTCTGAAAAGTATCAAGTTATAACTTTCACTCATTGCAGCAGTAAAAACGATGAGATGAGGAAAATAGGATGCTCTGGGAACAGCAGGTGGTGTCCACGTTTGGGGACACCTGCAAGAAAACCTTGTTTATGCACACAAAAATAAACTTGAAAATTTAGCAAAAATATGATTGAATGCCTCAAGGGTCCTGAAGGAAAATGGTTGACTGTTTCAGCTTATGTTAAGAATTTTAAAAATCTCGAAAAAATTATTCGCAACTCCAGCGCTCGAATACGCTACCTTGTGGTCATTTACAAAATTCAAGAAAAAGGTAAAACATTACGTTCCACGTGTGTCTGTTGGTAAACATAGGCAGTTTGTTATGAGTAGTTATTAACGCAGTCAATGTATCTTAGATTGCTTTCAGCAACAGAAATTGTTTCGTCCCGTAATGGTATTCTTGAGAGCCTCAAAATAATGTTAGTTTGCATTATTTCCCTCTAAAAAGAGTTGATTTTCATAAGCATAAACACATGAAAACTCTGGATTAACAAACTTTGCATTATCAACGAATACCCTTGTCTGTTCGACGCATTTTTTTTTTTTTTTTTGAAAGAGGATAACATTATAAAAGGTAAATTTATTTTTATAGTTTTGTGTGAATTTGTAACAATATGGATTTCTTTTAAACCTTAAGCTCAAAAGAAGGATTTGATAACATTAGCAGAAGAATTAGGGCTTTCATCCTTGCCTAGTTCAAAAATAAGTAATTTAATTAATCTAATTTTACTGCAGCATTTAGTTGGAATGGACACTATGCAAAATCTTTTCTTGAATATATTATCGTAGAACGAAATGAAAAATGTTCAACTCTGAGAATTTTCATCGCCAAAATAGGGGGCCAACTTCACTTTATTGCTTACATTATCAGCTGAAGAGTTTCGCCAAAAAAGTTTAGGATTATAGTTTTAGTATTGTGCGAGCTAAGAACCCTTGGCGAGATTTTGTATGTCAGTTATAAACTATTTTTATTTTTTATCATGTGTGGTTTAAATTGGTAGAAAGATTACAGAATTTGATAAGTTTAGGTGGATCAATTAAAAAGAAAACTACCACCGTGAGAATTTTATTGATGATTTAAATAGCATGACAGAATTAAATCATAATTCAGAAATTAGAAACGTACAAAATAGAAAAAAAAAAACAATTGGGCAATTTGAGAAATAACTCGGCTACAAATGTAAAGCAATGACCACTAGTCAAACAAAACAAAGAAGTATCATCTTCTTCTTTTGGTATCCATTGGTAAACAAAGGTTTTGTTACATGAAGTATTTATAGTGTTCATATGGCCACAATGAAAATGTAGTTTCGTCAAGAATTGATTAATCTCGAATTCAACATCGTGGAAATGGCTGCGTACAACTATGAACTACAAAATTTGTATTAATTTCTAATGTTTCGTAATGCTTCTTGAATTCTCATTTCTTTCTACGTGGACTAGAATATCCACAAGACTTTAAAAATTGATTTAAAAAGAATAAAACAAAAAAGTCATGCATACAAGCAAAAATTTCTAGGCTTATAGCATCTTCTAGGCTACAGCGTGCATTTGTTTTACCTTTTTCATCCGCCATTAGACGGTGGCCTGCAGTGTCCCCTATAGTTTGTTGGAGTTGTGAATTATATTTGGGGTCAAAAATCGAGGTATTTTAAAAAAGAAATTAAGCCAACAAAAAGAGACATAAGTAGTAGTGCTGCCATCTGTGAGCATTAAGAAATAAAAGACTAATGCAACAATTTTTGAGGTTTTAAAGGAAAAATTTTTACAGAATTTGTGTACTTTTTTGTGACTACCGCACGGGAAAGGGTTAATAGTTTATATGTCCTATTCATGTGCCCTTTATATTTATACGTCATTTTCATAAAGTTCCTATTCTATTTAATGCAAAAATGCATCGTTTAATCGTTATAAAACTCTTGCGAAATGTCATTTTCCACTACCTGAAATTCTTAAAATTTCTGATTGTTTAACTTTCTTGGTAGCTATTGAGAAAGGAATTGTTTCAGGTATAGATAGTCAAATGAAGGGGGAAGGAGAGTTGATTTCATACATCAAAGCACAAACCATTGTACTTAATTCAATCTATAATGCTATAATCATTGTGAAAAGGCAATCGGCATGTCAGAAGAAAATAACTGTAATATTTGCAAAAATTTGCATTCCTAGGGTACAACTTGAAAAAAATCAAAGTGACATGTCTACATTTGGATTATAAGTTGTTCCACGTTAGTCCGTTGAAAGACAAAAACAATGCTTTACTACCCATTTATGTACCCCCATTATGTACTACCCATTATATGTGAAATATCTAACTGTTACAACACTGTGAAACAAAACATTCATATATATATATATATATAATTGCACATTTAGTAACCGTTAAAAAGAAAGCACAATATTCAAAAGCAAGCAGTAAAAAGCAGACAAAACAGAAGACAAATTATTTAATTGTTTTTATTAAAAATTGCTTTATCCAGTACATAAAGTGTACATTAACCTGTGGCACAGGCTCTTTTTTTTTATATCGTAACACATAAAGGAGCGGTAAAGCCTCGATAATTTAGTTAATTTCCGCCAAATACTGAACAGCAATCTATTAGGAAGACACATTGTGCTGAACAGTGCTCTTTTGATTCGTACAAAACAAGACAAAGGGAAACAAAACAGGTCACACAAAATATTCATTTCAAAAAATAATACAACTTATGAATTGGCTACAAAGCCTCACGCAGTAAACCATTTAAGCCCTCTACTGCGGAATGAGAAAAAACTTTTTAATTTAAAGTGAGGAAGGGAAGCAGAGAGGAGTCGGACGGAGCTCCCGCTATGCCCAATGCCAAAATTCATTTTCATGCAGACTATCTGATAAAGTCTGTTCAGCTAATTTAGATACATATTCCAAAAATTCTTAGACCTTCTCAGTCGCCGACAGCAAACTTGTGACATTTAAATTGAAACTGGCAACCATTGAAATTAATATTTTCTAATAGAAAAAATGAATAAGTAACAATATTTCTGGTTTAAAAAAAGCATATGATAGAAGTGATCAATTCAACAGGCACCTCATGAATGAGGAGGTTAAGGATTTTTGAAAAACTGACAAGAATGGATCACCTACAAAACTGAATCAATTGGAATAAGAGTTAGATGCATGAGATTGGTCCAATGAAAATCTTCATGGAAAGAAGATTAATAAATTTACATATATTATGAGATAAAACCACAACTGTCAACCACTTACCGCAATCGGAAATAAGCCGCATTAAAAGGGAGTTTGATTCAAAACTAATGATTTGTGATACATTTAAGACTTTTCTAAAAGAATTCCTAAGTAAAAATATGTTGAGCATTAGTTATCCTATATAACTGAATAAGTACTAGTATGGCATTGAAAGAGATTGTAGAAAAATTATACAAAAATTTAAATACTTTTATTAGAAAATTTGAACACTTCAATATTTTATATTATCAGCAAATCAAACATACACAAATTGCTTTAAATTTAATCATTCCTTAGACCACTATACAGAAGGTACTGAAGTTTAAATTTTAGAAAATTTCAATTTCTAGTCACTTACTTGACTTATAGTTTCCTATCAAAAGCAATTCATTTAAACAACTAAGGCCCTTTTGTAAGCCCAGATAAATAACTTCTTCAAAGTACGTGAACGGACATGCCTACACATTTCATTCACAAAACGGGAACCCCGTCGAAATGACTGCATTAAGAAGAGAAGTCAAAAATTCAAGCGTATTGGAAAATTCATTTTGAGCATGTAGTCATTAGTGTCCAACAATCTAGAAACCTACACCGACTGCACTTATAACAATATACTTCCCAAAATTGTTTAGAGGCACTTTAAGTAATCATAGTCGTATACCCAGTGAGCCTCGAAAACATAGGCGCCGACTACAGTAATGGATACCTGCCACTGTTGAAAACATTTCAACAGGGCAGTTTTCCCCCGAAGGGTTTTGTTTAAGAGAAGCTTTTCTAATTTGCAAAATAAAACTATTTTAATTATAACAGAAATTATCCTATCATTTTGTAAAAAACTACTTTTGAAACATTTTTAAAATAATTTAACACAGGCAAGAACTGCATTTCTAAGAATATTATTCAGCTGGCTAGAGTAGAAAGTTGAAAAAGGAGGTGGGGGATATATCTCCGAAATATTTCGAGTCGGCGCTCATGCTCGATGAGCTCGCAAAAGCCAAATTATTACTTTGGATCAGATTACAATTCATCAGAATCTTCAAGAGGAAAAAATCTCATTCATAATAATTTACTCTACATAAACATGATTACATAACACTAGATAAAAACTAAAAAAAAGAAAAGTATTGCATCAATGATTAAAAAAAATGACGCTTCTCACCATTCCTAAACATGCACACACACAAGAAAAACGACCGCTGCCGCCCAGCGATCTCTCTCGGACACGAGACGAACAGTGGCACTTTTTTTTCTTTTTAAATTCTTCAAAGAGATAAATTCAGTCTTGGTCCTTTCGACGACGCCCCTTGAAGACTCGATCTCAACGTCCTGAGGCGCCAGTGCCGACGCATTCCGGGTTACGAAAAAGAGCGAATTTTAATTTTCTTATGGACTCGTCGCCGAGAGATAATAATATGTAATGTCTGGAGGAGAGGAGAAAGCCAATAGGAAAGGAAATCTTTATAGAAGTCTGCACTTTCGTCTGGGCTTGGGTTCCGGGGGCTCCAGAGCAGCCAGGATCGCTTCGTCAAACACATTCTTCAGACCTTTCTGCCGAGGACAAACACATCGAAAACATTATTGCACATCCACTCCTTTCATAAATGAAATTCTGCAGTAACAGATGTATCAACTGCTGCAGAATACACTTCAAACGAATCACTTTTGGTCAAAAGGGTATAAGTAAAAACTGTTCGTAAATCAACCTACGCTTTTTCAACAAAAACTGATTAAAATATGTTAGACTGTAAACTTATTGAAGAATATGGACCCTACTTCTATGCAAGGAATGCAATTAAGTTTTGTAGATATCCATAAACAATAGCTAAATATTTCTTTTTGTCTAGTGTCTCGCAGGAGATACCGAGCCAAGTACTATTACAGTGGAACTCCTATTTTACATATTATGTTGGACTAGCAATGAAAAATCAGCAAGTGAGAAAACATAAAATTGGAGGTAGGGGGTAAAATTCAAAGCAAGGTGCTTAAAAGACATTTTCACTATGAACTGTAAATCTGTAAACTTTAAAATTGTTTTTATATACAGGTTCATTTCTAGAATGCTCTGTACTTTTTTTTTTTTTCCAATGCTTCTTGGTTTGTATTTGCAAATAAAAATAGTTTCAGACCAAAAATACCAGAATAACCTCAAACTAAGAAACAAATTTATTTCAAAAAAGACTCAGGAAAAGTTTCTGCAAATCTGGTAGAGGAAATAAGATTTTGATCTGCTTCCAAACAATTGTATTACGCGGGTTTTTCAAAAAGAGCAATGTAAAGTACGGACAAATTTAACATTATCAACATTACAATTTTCATGGACCAGCAGAAAATGACATTGAAAGCGGGATAGGGTACGAAACGGACAAAGTAAAATCAGGATTCCACTGTATCTAAATAATGTTTCGGAAAGCCTTCAAAACTCAATTGCATTTTATAGAAGAAGAGCCTATGTTCTTCATAAAGTTCATACGACAAAACAAGAATCAAAACTTTTTGTTGAGTGTTTTGAGCAGCAAGTGATAAATCTATTAAAATGGAATTGCCCATAAATGAACACAAAAAGTTGACAGAAGAGGTTACAGAAGGATTTAGACAGGATTTGTACTTGATGCAAGAAAGAAAAAGTATTTTCAAACAGTCAAAATAAAAAAATAAATCTCTAAAAATAAGGAAAAATGCTTTTCTTTTCTTTTTTTCAACTCGTGGGAAACAAACACTATTTAAAAGACCATCAGTTTTCTGACAACTAGAGAACTCATTATGAGCTACTTTCTCTAGGTTTATTTTTAATACTGGTTGGTTGGATGAATTATTAGCATTTCATGGATATTGGTACAATCATCATATCTTAAAATTAAAATTTGAATGAAATCAAGATGAAATTATTTCCTTTGAAGAAAAAAAAAACCTTAAACAATTAGATTTTAGTGAAAGATGCAAGAAAGATAGCACACTGAAAACAACGAATGGGTTCCTTCCGTTGCATGTGGAAAAGTGGGCGTACAGGCAATTTTACAGCTTTTCTGAAATTGGGCAACAATTTCTACACATCTCTTATTAGTTTTCTATATTAATTATTATTTCCTAAACAGTAACTAATATAAATATAATTATGCCAAGCAAAACAAAATGTTATTTCTTACAAACATGGGATTTTCTTTCCTTTTTTGTCTCACACATTATTAACAAAAAAAATGGATTCCCATGAATCAGAAGATAGAAATTGACGGAATTCTGCCCAATAGAAAAAAAAAAAAACACATGTACCCTCCTGCCAGTGGAAGATTCGAAAACTTTTGATAAAAAAAATAATTTGAACAAAAAGGTGGAAGAAACATAATGCAAACAATTTTTTTGAACTGTGGGAAGATACAAAAGGCTGGGAATATACAAAAGGCTGCTATAGTCAAACAATAATGCTGCCTTTTCTAACTCTTAAATATTGTGATTCGCTCCACCACGACACTTAAAGCAGTCGACCCTCATCTAAATCTAAATTTTAGCACCTGTTTGGATAGAATAAAAACAACATTTGGGGCATTTTACAGTATTTGGCTGTTACGGACTCTACACTTCATCAGGATTTTTTAGCCTCCTACTCATGATTAGTGCAAATAGTGAAGTTAAATTTTTTGTAAATGATTAGTCCTATGTGTACCTATGTCATAGCATTGAAAAAAGTAAAAAAGTTTAGATTTGTGTTGAATTTCTAAAGATGTAGGAACATATATAGCATGTTACGGACCCTACACTCAAAAGATATGGAAATTTTTGCTTAAACTATCATCAAATTTTCTGTGAAATTAATAACTATTATTACCTAATGAAGGTTTTCTACTATGTCTCAGTTTATCTATAATACATTTAAGCACCAAAAAAAAAAATTTTTTTAAAGGTAAAAAATATTTTTTACGGAATTATTTACTAAAGAACTGCACGTTTATGAACATGTACGGACTCGACATATTTGTCACATTTGAGTATTGTTTGAATTATTGTTTATAGAACTCTAAATAACAATACTACCTCATTCTGCAATAGTTTCAATGATAGAATCAACTGTTATGGCTATTTCTCCATCATATATGTGAGGGATGCCCACAGGGAGGGAGGGTTATGCCGCAGACTGTGCCATTGAAGTTTTTCTCATTTCTTTTTTTTTTTTGGGGGGGGGGGGGTGTCTGTGGGATATTTAAGGGAGGTGCTGTTAGGAGGGGTGTACCAGATTGAAGTTGGCCTCCTGTTGGAACAGACCAAGTGATATGTTGATTTCTCCAGTCTTGAATTTATTAGAAATGATAGGTTTTAATTCAAATTTTATTAGCAATTTAACTTTTATAGTAGAACCTTGGTTATCTGAAATGATCAATACTGGACCATCTTTGGTAAATTGAAATTTCCGGATGAATTTTAAGGGAAGGAAAGACATGTTAGGGAGAAGATGTTTTTAAGTCAAAACTTTTTAAATTGCATTTTTAAAGGTAAGTTAAATTTTCTGTTAATTCAATTAAAAAATGCAACATTTTTTGCTTTAGGAATCACATGTATTTTTAAGCAACAAAATTTTGTTCATTTCCGGTTTAAATAATTTCATTTAATTAAATGTATGATCAGTCATGTATGGCACAAAAGATCTGTTTTTTTGCTGTTTAACGGCCCTAATATTGATGTACTAAATAAACTCTGAAATGCCATACTTTGTTCCTTATTTTATTGTAAAAGTTTTTTTTTTTTTTTTTGTACATAACACTGGAAATTTTTTAAATGTCTCACTGGAAATATGATGAAATTTAGGGCCACCAGATCAGTCAACATCCCATAAGATAAGAGGGGAAATTGGGGCTCGTTAAACCGGCCTTGATAATTTTAATACCTTTTTTTTTTAAATTTAGGACCAACAAAAAGTAGCGCCAATAGTTCTACAATTTCTATAATGAAATTCTATGGCACAGTTATTATGAACAAATTTCAGAAACTTATTATGGCAGAGCTATTTTTAATTGATTAACTTTCATAACTAAGCAATTTTATTTTTTTTTTAATGGTTTTCATGAAGAATGAAGCAATAAATTGAATTCCTCTCCTAAAATAAGTGTTTTAAGTTCTCAAGTATCAGCAGTTTATTTTTTGTTCTTAAGAAAAAAATCAGGACAACTTTTTTTGGACCAAGAACCAGGGGTATGTTGATTCACTTTTAGAAAACCTACCAAAACTTTTAGAACGATTAAAAAAGCAATACTCTAGTATTAGCAATAGTGAAGTTGCTATAAACACAAATTGTGCTGATTCTTGAAAAAACGTAACGGTAGATGTTGGTCAATTTTAATTATATTGATCTTTAAACTTTGGTTTTTGATTATAATCACAAAGCAACATTTGTTGGATACAAATGTTGGATAATATTTTATAATTAAAAATGTAACAGAAGTTATTTTTGTAATGTGGTGAGGGGACCCAGGGACTGTGGCAGGTTGGTTCACTTCACAAAGATCCTGTTAAAATATTGATGAGAAAAAAGTTAATGAATTGAAAACTGTCTGGGGTGATGAGAAATATTTAATGTAACTCATGGTAGAAAATAAAATTACTAAATGAATGTTATGATGAGATAAAAACTAGTATGTTGCGGCCATCACGAAACTTTCTTCTATATTTTTCTTTTTTTTTTCTGATCCCTCCCCATGCTTGACGAGGAAGCAATATTCCCAACAAAAACGAAATTACACATGAAAAAACTTGACGACCATCCCAATGTCTGCATTATTGCAAAAGCAAAGCAAAGAGCGAAAATTGAAAGTTATTTTAAAAGCCTTGCTTAAATTAATTACAAATATTTTATTTGTTAACAAACATAAGATGGCAACAGTTAAAAATTTTAAATCATTAAAATAATATTCCTGATCATTTCCATACAATTAAAATCACGAGAAATAAACAATCTATTACGATTTATCTTTCTTATTGTTGCACTAATAAAGCTATTTTTATTTGCTAAAAAATAATGATAATAAAAATAAATCAGCACCTCTTGGCGCGATTGGCGCCAAAATTGAACCAAAGCCTGTTTACATATGGATTCACATATATTCCAAATTTCAACCAGAACGTAGCATTACTTTTTGAGATAGGGCACTCACAATGGAAAAAAAGAACGGGCGATTGCGCTACCCCCTTTTTAGCTGTTGACACCAAAATAAAATCAGCTTTTATACCCACTAAGGGCTACTTGCCGATAAATTTTTCTTTCATTCCGTTCATTATTTCTTGAGATACAGCAGTCACAATTGACGACAAAAAACGCTCTATAGCTCAACCCCCGTTTGAGTTATTGACACCATAATTGAATCAGCACCTGTTCCTGTTACTGGCAACATATGGACCAAATTTTGTTTGATTCCGCCAGTTACTTCCTGAGGAATAGCAATCACGCGTAACTCAAAAAACGTCCCATTGCTCCACCCCCCTTGGAGGAATTCGCGCCAAAAACCAATGGGCACGAGTTCACATAGGGGCACATATGTGTACCAAGTTTCGTTCGATTTCATGCGGTAGTTTTTGCTGTAGAGCGGCCACAAACAACTGGTCACACACAGACGTGACACACATACACACAGACAGACAGACATTTTCCAAAAATAGTCGAAATGAACTCGGCACACCTCAAAACGATCGAATCCGTCAAAATTCGAAAATTTGCACGAATCCAATACTTTCTTCTATATATTAGATATAGAAGAAAGTAAAAAGAAGAAAAGTAGAGAGCCAGACCAATGTGCCCTGACTCCCCCTATACACTTGTGCAGTCAAGCTTCTTCTGAAAGTCAAAGTTTTTTAAAGTATAAGTTGTAATTCTCTTTAAAGGGCTAATTTTGTTCTTTTTTTTCTGTGCAGGCTGTTCAAGTATTTTAGTAAAGAAAGAGCTGTGTTGAAACAGTTGGCATATGTAGAGTCCGTAATGTTTTGTAGAGTCGATAACCAAATTTAGAAAATTAATAAAAATACCAAATTTAAATAATCATGAAACTTATTTTAGAATATTGTTACACCATTGGTGAAATTAGAAAATATTCAACTTCTTTACTAATAATAAAGCAGAAAGTCTCTCTGTCCGGAGGATGTCTGTAGGATGTCTGTAGGATGTCCGTAGGATGTCTGTGACGCGCATAGCGCCTAAACCGTTCGGCCGATTTTCATGAAATTTGGCACAAAGTTAGTATGTAGCATGGGGGTGTGCACCTTGAAGCGATTTTTCAAAAATTCGATGTGGTTCTTTTTTTATTCCAATTTTAAGAAAAAAAAACCTATCATAAATTACGAAATTATCATAACGTGGAACCGTAACATGGGCACAAGCCAATTGGCGAGATACGAAATTATCATAACGTGGAACCGTAACGTCGGTACAAGCCAATTGGCGAGAAAATTCACCATACATTATTTGTCAATATACAAGCGAACCAAAAGACCTTTAATTTTTCTATTACGGGCGAAGCCGTGCGGGTACCACTAGTAGTGATATAAAATGAATAAATAAAAATTTTAACAAAACGTTTCTTCTACTTATTGTTATGGACTCTACAATCACCATTTTCACAACCTATAATTTTTTAACAAATGCGCTGTTTGATTAAAATTATTATATGTATTAGAGATAATCCTTTACTTTATTTGTCCCAAGCACCAGTTTTGGCTTGAAATTCAGTTCAAGTCACCATTGAAGAAAAATTCAACATAGAGTTCGTAAGGATAAAAGTTGTATTTTTGATGTTTTGATTGCAATTACATGGATAATATGAAGAAAATAAAGAAAAAAATATGACATTCATGTCCTCGGGAATGTGCTTTTTAAATATATATAAAGTTTTAACCTTTTAACAAATTTTGTTATGGACACCCCTATGTCACAAATACCGTGAAATGCCCCATTTACAACAGCACATACATATATGAACATAGTTTTTCGTTCATGTAGGCGAGAATATTTGTGATATATCCGGGGTAACACTCAATTTCAGAAATAAAATGAAGGAGTTTTGAAGGAGTACAATGAGGTTTTGAAGGAGTACATGTGGGATGTCCTTAAATGATGACGGGCATTTTTCAACATATTTCATCCTCTTTCCCTTTTGTCACACTTCACCTTACTTCTCCCTTTGTCACATGTTCATAAAAAAGTTATAATAACTGATGTCACTTTTGTCACTCTCGCTTCTTCCCTTGTCAAAATTTCATGAACCCGTCTCCCCCTTTAAGGTATGACATCACACATGGATGACTTTTTTTAGAATGTCAAAACTGTGAATTACGAAACAATTATTTTTTTTAAACAAATCACTTAATATCAACTTATGTATTTTTAAATATTTAAATAATAATTAGACAAACTGACTTTTGCTGCTGAGAGTGTGGTGGGGGGAAAAGCAATAACCATAAAACTTGAAAAACTTATGAAATGTCTCAGTCATCTAACAATATTTTCACCTTCAACTTTTAAGACTTCTATAATCAATTTGTAAATCACATTTTTATATAAAAAAAATAAATATGCAAAATTACTACATTAAAATTGCTCTTATATCTTCGCTCCAGTGACGATGTGATGAAGTTTAGTTCATCGATTGAAATGATTTAAATTAGTGTCACAGAGGAAGATTATGTAGTCTTGAACTAAAAAAGAAGGAGTTTTGAAGGAGTTGAAACCAAAATGAAGGAGTTTGAAGGGCTTTTCAAAAAAATTTCCTAAATGAAGGAGTATTGAAGGAGTTTTGAAGGACCGTATGAACCCTGTATATTCGATTCCAACAATACCACACGTTTTAAAATGCCGAAAGATTTAGTAAAGCTGAATTAATTGAACCCCCTTTATATGTTATAGGTCTTTTCAATTTTCTTCCCTAGGTTAAAGGGAAAGGAAAAAGAGTAGACTAATAAAAATGTAAATATATTTAAACCAACTGTAACAAATTCTTCACATATACATAATATCAAAAAACAAATCTAACAAGTTTTTCATTTCCTAATTCTAAATCATTAATTTCTACTGTAATTTAATTAACTATGCATAATTTGTTAACTGATCAATACGTAACAAACGATTGAACTTCTATATGCTGCCTGTTGAGATTTGCCAATGTTCTTGGCATAAAAGTATCTACAAATATACAGTTCCAAGAGGAACCTCCCACTTGCAGTTTTTCGCACATGGTTTGGGTTAAAATTACGCAATATAGAAGTTTTGAGAAAATATAGATATTGCAAGGATGAAAAAAATAAATAAAATAGTAATTCAATTGAAGCTAAAGAACAATATATAAAAATTTAAAATGTTTTCTGCACACATTCAACAATGATAGATATTATGAAGTCTCAAAATAAAACACAAATCCTGCATTTATTTGTTTAGTTCAACCATGTTCCCTACAATTATTTGCACTCCCCGAATTTAATGAATTTATGCACAAAAAAATGAAAAAATAAATAAAACAAAAAAGAACAATATATTCATTTTTGAATCTATGCAGTCAAATCTACCTATTTTGTGTGCATTAAATACTAACTTTTTTTCTTGTACAACTAGATTATTCCTCACATGCTAAAACTATGGCATGCCATATTAAGAAAGAAATTTAAAACCGTTTCTTGCTTATCAGCGACACTCAAGCTTGAAAACATGACACAAGTTTAAGTTTTCTGAGCCCCGTTGTCAATTCAAAGAAGAAAATGGGATGGGAAAACTGAAGACATTGGCCAAAATCAGACAATCACAAAAAGAATGAACAAAATATCACGTGGTTTGTGCACACAGTCATAAAAGGTTATGCAAAACAATTCACTATATTGTATATTAGGGTGGATCACTCTTATACGGTGAAAATAAAAAGTTTTATCGACCCAAATCTACCTATGCAGAAAAGATTAAGGATACATGAATTTAAAAAGTTGATTTCAAAATTTTTTTATTGCAACAAGAGGGTTGAATTTTGGAAAAAATATTAAAAACCGGTTACATATTTTTATTTAAAAAAAATATTTTCCTACAGTCAAGATGCTCAAAAATGATAATTATTGATTGTTGAGTAGCATTAAAACGTTCAAAACGACGCGTCTTTGCGTCAGCGATAAAACGCATCCCTGCATTACGGTAAGAAGTATGAAGCCGGCCTAACGACTCTATTCTGCATTTTAGATTTGGAACGAAATGTTTACTATTAGATGGTGTTACTTATCCATGTTCCCTTCAAATGATTGCTTTCCTGCATTAGTATTTCTCTGTCTGATGTCAGAATGGGGTGTCAAGTGTCTGTGATTTATTGGATTTCGTGAAAGAAAATATAAACATGTGCTCACAAAAGAGAAAAGAAACGTATACTCATTTTGAAGTGGCTCTTTCTAGTTTCGGTTCCATTTATAATGGGATTGGAGGGGAGATATTCCAGCAAGGGGTTTCACTTTTATGTTCATTTGGTAGTCATGGTGAACACGTTATCTTTCCGAGGAGGAAATATCGTAATTTATCACTGATCTATCTATAGATCTTTTGGGTCACATTGAAACTATAAATTAGTTTTGTTGGAGTTCTTCATACAGTAGTTACTTTCGAAAATCATACGCTGAAAAAGAAGGCAAAGAACTTAGACAGAGATGTGTAATTTGCTCAAAGCAGAATAAAAGACGTAACACTAAGTATGAGTGTAAAATGCTCAATGCGCATTTATCCATGCTTTGAAATTTTTCATGTGGCTTTAACCCATTAACCGCCGTAACTCGAAATCGTTATTTTTTTTTGGATAAAAATCATAAAAGTTATCATTCTGAACCTATATAATAGGAATATGCTTAAAAAAGAGCAAAAATGCACGTACTTTTACAAATATAGGGTGTTGCGTTGACGCAACGTCAGCAGAAAAAGGAGTAATGCTAAGTAGTTTTATCAGAAATTCTTCAGCAGTTTCAATGCTTTTTATACACAGGAAATTTTTGTAATCTTAGTAACGGTTCTTAAACTTGCCGAGCACTTTAGAAGAAACTGAAATTTATATAAAATAAGCACATAAATGCATTTTAGAAATTTTAAATTTGTTTGCATACACATTTATTTGTTCTACAAGATGCGATAAAACATCGGAATAAAAAAAAAGATTAAAAATATCAGCACTAGCTTTACATTCTAGAGTGTGTCTCACAGCTTGAATGGGGCATTGTCTTCTTCATTTTTTGGTTGATACCTATCAATTGGTTCCTGTTTTGTCCATCGCCAATCTTCTGTTTTTCGCTTTTTAGTTTTTTTTACTACAGGATTTGGAACAATTGAACTTTTTTTACGTGGACTTCAACTTCGCCTGCAGTATCGCACGATAAAACTTCATTATCATTAGTTAAAATGTTGTCATTGCCTTCTTCATCACTAGCTTCTGTTATTTCTGGTGGTACAACAACATCTGTTTCTTCATTTTCATCATCTGAGTTTTGTTCGTAAATCTGTTCCAATGCTTCTTCCAAAGTTAGATATCTTGTTCTGGGCATTTCGAAAGGCAGAGATGAAAAAAAAAGCTTCCACAGTCAAAACGCGCAGAATAAAAATGAAATATAGTTCTACTCTAAAGCAATTGAGACAGACAGTCAGTCTACCCCTTTTTCGCTGACGTTGCATCAACGCAACGCCAGTTTTTACTTCCTTCTCCTCCCCAGCAGATGCAGTTTCTTTGAGGAATGTCCTGATAAAAAGTGACCTTTACTAAAAGTATTTCATATCTAAACCAAAACTTTTTTTTATTTTTATTTTTTCTGACAGAAAACTGGATCACAAATTTAGTCAAAAACAAAACATGTGAGAAAAACAATTTTTATCATATATAAAAAAAATTTAAAGCAATTTTTTATTTAACATATTTTGACTAATATTCTTAAATTCAAATTAGCAATCGATAAAAAATTAGATTTCTAGTGTAGTTTCTATGGATATTTATTATAACCGTTGCGTCAACGCAACACCAGTGGGTAATGGGTTAAAAGATTAATTGTTATAATATTCTTCATGTATTTCATAATATTAATTACAAATACTTTTCCTGTTTTGTAGAACATATATTGTTTAATTTTGGTACTTTTAGTTATTGTAAAAAACAATATATTTTGCCTTTTTACTGTTAAATATCAATTATTTTCATTAAATTTTTTGTTATGATTGAAAATTTGATATATTTTATCATATATTAAAAAATGGTTTCATTTCTGCTTAAAGTATACAATTTATCTATTATTATGTATGCATACTTTCCGAAATTGCGTATTAGGCTTAGCGGGAGAAATTGCTCCGGCCTGTGAGAACAGTCCGCGTGTAACAGCTGCCATCCTGAGGGAGGGCTATCTTCTGCGGACTGCCGTCCCGAACGGGTTAAGTATTTTGCAATATTCCCATCTCCTAAATACTCCCTTTCCGACTCTGAGAATATTAGCCATGTGTCTGAAAAGCTCTGAAAAGCCCAAATCATTGGAAACTTGTCATAAATTTCTTGCCTTCTGTTGATAATGAGATAGATGAAACAAAGTTTACTGCAATTGGTTGCAGTGAAATTTCTATCAACACAGGATTTAAAGAGGTGTTATTCGAAACATAAAACCGATAATAAAACCTACGCTTGGGCCCAGAAACTTCACTCGCAAAATAGGAAAATTGTTGAATGGATGTGACATGTGAGTAGCTACTAGTAGTTGCATTCGGGCCTATAGAATGCATGCTATGTGAAATGACCAACAAAACAGATGTAATCACCAATCAACATTACCTAATTGAAATTTGTAAAGCCATCAACTCTGGATATTGCAGTGAAAGTCTGCCCAAGAAAAACCATGGAAATGTTTACCACTTAAGGTAGCTTACACCTACGAACAGAACTCTCAGACTATATTGCAGCTTATCAAAATCTGTTTTGAGATTTTAGGGAAACTAACTACATTCATTGTAAAAGTTAGGTGCTTATGTGGCTCAAGATCAAAACAAAACCATCTGTAATCACTTGTGCATAGCATTTGCATCCAACTATTATTCTATCGTGATATTTGTCAAAATATTTCAAGGAAGTTATTGACCTTGTTATTAAAGAAATGGGTTTTTGGTCATTGAGAAAATTTTCTGATATCAATGCTAGCTAACGACAGCTATCACATAAGGCAATTGGAACTTCAAGGGATTCCGCAAGCACACAAAGATGCTCCTACCCAAACCACTGGAATGGACATTAGCATCTGCGTTTTCAATTTACCATATTTTAATTTTTGTGCGACAGATTACGTCAATTTGGTTAAGTGGGAAAATATGACAGAGCCTCTACTGACTGAACGATTTAGTGATGCAATGCATTTAGAAGCAATAGTAAACTCGGCAATCATTATGACACTCCAAAATTTTCCCTGCCACACTCAGGCCACAGAAAGAATAATAAATGTAGTCATAGAAGCATCTGCTGATGCCCATGGACCATATAGAAGAGACAGGTTCATACAAAATTGCCTGAAATCACGAAGCCCCATGCCAGTTTTCAACACAAAGAGTGATAACCATCTACTGTAATTCCAATGTTATTTTAAGTTTAGAAAGTACTAAATGCACCGGCAAATTTTATCATCATCATTTAGTATGTTTTAGTTCATTGTAATAAATAATTAAAAGAATTAAAATTAGTATTTTGCTTTGGCATAAAGCACTGTGAACTTTGCTACAAAAGGTTCAAATAATTAGCTATACTTTGTTTCACTTTAAGTTGGCACTGAAGGGTAAGCTAGGTGAGCCGAATTGCAGCCGTTGTCAAGGAAACGAGGTTACTCTGAGTAGGGCACGTGCCAATCAACGGCGAGACTTGCCAAATTTGGCGAGGGAAAAAAAATTTAAATATCAACATAACAACTATCCTATATATGAAACAACTATCCTTGAATTTTTCCAAGAAATTAGATTTTTCTCAAATATATTTCATCATATTTTAATCACAAATGCAAGGCTGTGAATGGGATTTCATTTTGCAGCAGCGGAGAGCTATCGGTTACCAAAGTAATTAACAAATAATTCTGAATGATTAAAAAATTAACAGGAAAACAAATAAAAAGTAATAATTAAAAATCCAAATTTGGGAAAAAAAGATTGCCCTTTTTAAAAAAATTCTATTCAAATAAAAAACTTCATGGAAACAATTAGCTATTACTGCACTCCAGAGCTTAGAGAAAATATTAATTTTGAATTTTTCAAAAAACTGTCAATTTTAAGCTCAACTTATTTATGAAAAAAGTTTAAAATAATAAACAAAAATGCATCGAGGTTTGCAAATAGAAAAGTTAAAGCTCTCAATTTTGGGTGACTGTGAAAGTATATGATTAATCCCGAAACTCAATTCATTAAAAATTGTTTTACTTACCTTAGCGTGGTTAATGTAGCCTACTTTATAGGTATACTTTGGGAGCGAGTAAATTTACTTCCTATAAAAAATTAATTTAAGGCAAGGGTTCTAAACCTGGAGGGGGGGGCGAATTAATTTCATATTTCGAGGGAGATGTGTATGTTTCAAATTTAAAATGAAGAAGTAAAATTTCTTCATCCAGCAGTTCATCAGTTTAAATTTGTAATAGTGTATCGTAGATATGTGTGAGAGCATTATTTTTTTCCTCCATAGACTTTTCAAACAATCCAAAAAAAAAAAATCTTTTTTTTTTTTTAATTTTTTTTCACAATAATTTTTTTGAAGTTTGGGCTCATCATGTAAAAAACGAAAGCTATTTAAAACTACCAAGTTATAAATCTCAAATTCAAAGGAAAGAAAAATCCCGGTGTATTTGTAATTGCAACAAGTAAATAATTGAAAACTAATATTTTCATTTCATTTTTTATTTCCTACTCACGAAACCTGTTTTTAAAAATGTATTCAATTGCTTGGAAATAACGATGGAAGGCATAAATGAAAACAGACCAGGCGGAAATGCTTTGACCACAATGTGGAGAATTCATTTAAAAGTCATAATGACAATCAGATGTTTTTCCTTGGCAATGCGAAGTGGGGAGAAACCTGTTCTGGGGTTTGTCGGTCCACAGAAAGCCAGCCAAGGTTAAACTTGAAAACTCGTCTTCGCCAAGACAGAAGACGAGTTATGGCACTTTGATTTTCCTTTTGTAATCAAATTCTTACAAATTAAATATATTTAACACACAACAACTTCAACTATATGTTTTAACCACATACATTCTCTATTTTTTTCACATCATTTATGAATTTACACCCGTTTAAACCTCCAAATTTACTAGAACTACTTCTCATCGCGGAGTAGCACATCTCGTACCTTTCCCTTCAGTGTCAACTTAGATTGGAACAGACTATAACCCCTTGTGACAGTGTGGCTAACCATTTTATACTTCCTTTCACAAAAAAGGAAGTATTGTATTCACGAAAAAATTTTCCCTCAAAAACCAACCTTAATTTCCATTTTGCTCAGCCCCGAATGAAAGGTTTTTTTTTTGACTCGACCACACGTGGATAAGTGCCTCAGAACGTATAGACACACGAAATAACCATTTTGACGATTCCCGAGTGAATTACAACGAGTTTTTTCATGACGTCTGTATGTACATATGTGTGTATGTCGCATAACTCAAGAAGGGTATGTCCTAGAAAGTTGAAACTTGGTACTTAGACTTCTAGTGGGAACTAGTTGTGCACCTCCCCTTTAGGTTGCATTTGGGTTTTCTGAAGGTGTCTTTTGCCCCTTTCTGGGGGGAAATCATTGTTAATTTTGATGTAAATTCAAGTAGTGTTATAATTTGGCAGACACTTGGCGATATATCGCCAGTATTTTGGTCGCCAACTTAATGACAAATATGACATTTTTTTTTTTTAATCTGGTTTCAATTTGGTCACTGTTGGTGATATTTAGAGAGTAAACTATTGAATCACATTAAAAATGCCAATAATGGGGAAATGACTGACATTTAATTGGAGTAAAAGGAAGTCACGTAATTCACACACTAGCTGGGGCTTTTTTTTTTAATTTAAACCCTTTCTCTTTCATCTATGTTTTTTATAACATCTCTTATAACATCCGTATAGCTGGATTCTAAAATTATATTTAAAAAAAAGGTTGACTTTGAATTTTTACCAAAAATGACTCTAATTTCTTTAGTTTGACCCCCTTGTAAAAGTTCCTAACTTAAAATTCAACTTTTTATTTTAGGTTTCAATTAATCTGTATGAGATATCTAAATCCACATAGGTAGAACTTAAAATTCTAGAAACATATTTTTAAAAAACACAATAGGCTCAATTTTCTAGAGTATCTCTATAGTGGTATAGTGGCGGATCTTAACTAAAAATTTAACTTTTTATTTATTTTTTCCATGAATCTGTACACCACATAACTTCTTTTTGGCATAGGTAGGACTTAAAAATCCAAAAAAGAAAAAAAATCGATCCATTCTATTGTACATACAATAATATACTAAAGCGAAAAAGAATAAATATTTTGGAATAAGTAACAATTGTTATTAAGCTATACAAGGATAATAATGACAGTTTAAAACAAAGAAATTTAAAAAAATGAACTTTAAACATCTGATAAGTTGTGGCAAGATATGCTTGAAACAACTGTTTCTCAAGTGACTTTTACAACAAATAGTTGAAACATGAACACAAAAAAATAAGCCAACAAAACGTTTTTGCAAAACAAAGGTGCTTAAATCCAAGGTTCAAAAAAAAAAAAAAAATTACAACACATAGATATTTTTTAAATTGATAGTTAAACTACTAAACATTCAAAGGCACAAATAACATGTTGACAGACACAGCATAAAGCTTAGCAGCAGCAAGAGATTATCAAAACAATCAAATATATACCTGGGTAAGGGCCGAACACTCCACATATTTAACGGCTTTCAATTCTTTGGCGAGCTTCTCCCCTTGCTCGTAGGTAATGGGCTTTTGTTTGTTTTTAGCTAATTTTTCTACTGTCACCACATCGTCTCGCAGATCGATTTGAGTGCCCACCAACAGGAAAGGTGTCTTCTGGCAATGGTGGGTGATCTCAGGTACCCACTGCAAGAAGAACATTAAGTCACACATAGGTTTACAGATTCCACACCCATTAATGGAAAACAAATATGCCCGCAACTTATACATCGACAAAAAATCATGAGTCAGAGTTAAAAAATTTTGTTTTTTTAAAGGGTCACGTTACCTTCCAAACATTTTTTTTTAATTAAATTAAATATGTAATTCTTTGAAACCTTAGCATGCATACTTATTTAGCAATCAATAATTTATTTTCAAAGATTTAAAATATTGCTATTTTTTTTCTCGAAATTTAATAAATTTGAGAAAATATCAATTTTTAAAAACCTCTGAGGCTTTTTTGTCCTTGCACTTATTTTAAAAATGCTTTTTGCTAGACAATCACAATCATCTCTAAAAATCTGTGCATTCATTTGCTTATACATTTACTAGAAAATTTTCCATAATTAATTATGTAAAACATCGTAAAAAAATCTTAAATGTTGTTTTCAAAGGTATACCACGCTCTAAGAATTTTAGTATTTTATAAAATGCCTACTGAATGCACAATTTTGTCAAATATATTATCATAATAGCAAAAAGTATTTCTTTAAAGCTGTATCTTTCATAGAAAAAAAATCCTTAGGGATTCCAATAACATGAAAACATTTAAAAAAAAGCAATTTACAGTTCTTCCTTTGCATAAGAACATATAGCAAGCATGACCTAAAACCAGTCATAACTTTTTGTATAGTTAAATTAAAGCAATGAAACTTTTCCCCTGTGTTTGTAATCATTTTCAATTTTGAAATAAGGAATAAGAAAATTTTTGTATTGGTCATTTAAGACCCATAAATTACTTTTGTATTACTACGAAAGCAATTACAACTTCACTCCATCTGGTAATGGATAAAATACCTTACTCACATGAACACAAAATTTATGGGAAGGAAATGTTCATTTTGAAATATTAAATTTTTTCATCTTGAAAATTATTTCCATTGCTCTCTAGCTGTACACATGTCGTTTTTGAAAGAAACATAAAACAGGAGATTTTACTTCACAAAACATGAGAAAATCAGGTTAAATCAAGTTAGTATGTTGCATTCATCATGAAACTAACCTCGACCTCTACATAGCGCTACTTATAATTAACTACCAAGTTTTGCTATTTGCAAAACCAAAATCAAGCACGAAAATTGAAAATAATTTTGAAAGCTTTGCTCAAGTTATTTTAAGGCATTTTATTTTGTTCAAAAATAGAAAATGACAACAGTTAAAAATTTTTAATCATTGGGATTTCTCCGGTCGTCTGCAACAATTAAATCGTATGAAAGACTTTTTAAAAATAACCGGAATACAACCACCCCTGAAATATACTACAAATAAATGAACTGACTTAGTTATATTTTCCTTCTTTGAAATTCTTAACATTTTATAACTTAAATTACAATCAAACAATAAAAACCAAGAAATAGTAGCTGAATAACTTGTGTTTTTCTCCTGAATGGTAAATTTGCACAGGTTTAGTTTTTCAAAAATCAATTACAAGGAGATATTTCACTTTTACAATGAATAATACAGATGACATCCAACCACCAAAGCTAGTTTCAGCTGATTACTTTTTTAATTAATTTTTTTTCAAAACTTTTACCTTTTTTTCCTGAATCCAATTAATGCCCTAGATTTGAAAAAAAATCAAATTTATCTAAAAGAGAAAAATTGACGAACCTTTTCTTTAACATTTTCGAAGGAAGAAGGTGATACGACAGAAAAGCAGACAAGGAAAACATCTGTCTGTGGATAACTTAGGGGTCGGAGACGATCGTAATCTTCTTGCCCAGCAGTATCAAACAAACCTAATGTGTAGGGTTCTCCACCTATCATAACTGTGACTGCATAGTTATCAAACACCTGGAAATTTTCAATTGACATTAGATCAGAATAATATAAATATAAACATGTCACATGGTTGCTACCTTTTCAAATACCGTTTTTAAGAAGTCATACAATTTTTAGAAATGTGTCTCCAAGTTCAATGGAGGAAAAAATTCATTCAGAATTAAAGTTATCTACACATTTGAATTTGACTTTTTTTTTGAATGAAAGATTGAAACACTAAATTATTACAGTAGACCCTTATTGTACGTGGGTTTATTTTACACGGTTTTCATTACACAGATTAAGATTTGACACTGATGAGCTTCGGTTTTCGCAGATGCAGCAATGCAAACAGATAAAATTCTCCCCTCTTTCAAAATCCAAACTCCTAAAGATTGCAGATTACGTGTAATCAAACTGCATTTTGTTTGGCATGCTAATAATCGAGCTTGGGCTACTGAAGACATTTTATGCAATTGGTTCCAGACCTCTTTCCAGAAGTAAAATATTAAACACTCACAGTTCAGAACTCACTGGAAGAAAAGCTTTTAGGAGCGACAAAGGAAACCAAAACCAACAAGGCTACTGACGGCGGTGATGCACAACCAAAAACGCTCACAATTAAAATTTTGAGCCATTCCTAGACTGTAGGAATGATCTTCTGATTTGTTACTGAGGGAAGATTTTATCATGGAAATGACAAAAGTGATCATGCTCTGCAAGAATTAATGCTCTGCATAGAATTAGAGAAAAATTCTTAATAACTGCCAAAAGATTATCATAGACAGCTTCTCTTTATAAACAGAACATGAAATTAATTTATGTTTTCTTTATTCATGTTGTGCATAAAAGTCGATATAAGTACACATTAAACTTATTATACAATTAGTCACCACTAGAATGAAGTATTTTGTTACCTACGGAACCAAAACCTTATTTTAACACTAGTATTGGGTCTCAATTTGAGCGGCACTTCGTGGAATTAATCCCACGTAAAATGAGGGTCTACTGTATAGCACATTTATGTACACAACTTTTCGAACACAGGTTTTCAATCAAAGTATCAAATTGAACATTTTAAAAGAAAATTATACTGAGAAATTCCTTTTTTAAGATTAAACTACATGAACATGAAATATTTTTTGTTTTATTTTTTATCCCCTTTTACTATTTCTCCAAGTTGTGGCAACTAGAGATGAAAAACATCAGTAACATCCAAGTACATTTTTTTAAAAAAAACTAGGGGGCTATCGCCCCCTGCTCGCTAACGCTCGCCAACCCCCGGAACTGCTTACGCATTTTCTTCGGATTGCGTAGCGATCCGAGCTCGCTACGCTTGCTCACCGGTCACCAAAATATTAGTCTAACTTTATTTGTATTAAGAAAGGGTAGTATTTTTTTTATATGAATCTCATAACACTTTTGATTTTCATATACTTAAAGGGGACAATTTGACACGCAACTCTCATACATTAGATTAAGCATAAGTTTGCAATTCCATTCTCTTTTGAGAGAAGTATGCAAGGGAAAATTTTTGTACTAAAATTACAAACATAATATAATCTTTGTTTCCTACATTTACTTAATGCAAAAGAAATTGCAATGAAAAAAATCCTACAATGTTTACACAGTGTAAAGACTAAGCAGCTTAAAAACATTTCATGGTCATTAATTATACTACGTTCAGTATCAAAATATGTGTGTATATTATGTTTTACAATGACTAACAGTTGCAAAGAGCAAGCAACTTCTGATTCTCTGAAAGCAGTGATTTAGTAAAAATATGTTAGAATGAGTGTTTTAAAAGCTATAAAACCAAACCCACAGTGGCACGACAGCTCATGAGGGCCAAGGCCTACTGTACTTATCTCACTCCTTCTGACCAAGGGCTATGGGGTGCTATGCAGATGTTCCGGTTAAGAGGTCAACCTAACGCGGAACCCCCAGGGTTTAGTTCCCAAGTAAGCTTGGTACGTATTTTATCGACTCACTGAAGGGATGAACGGCTGAGTCAAACATGCCGGACCTGCAGCAAGGAAGCGCTAGCACTGAGCGACTGGGCTTCAGAGCACTTGAATATAATTTATGAAGAAGAGAGCAGTGGGCTACGGAGTCTTCAGATGAAAGATCTGAAAGCAGACTGGTTAGAAATGCTGCCGATAGGATAAGGTGCACAAATGCACACAGTGTACTTCATATCGAGAGAATTCCGAAAGTGTTTATGAACACTTTTACGGATAAATCATGCACTTTAACTGGAGAAAAAGGGTTGACCTAAGACTGATAATTATAAAACTGGAGAAAAATATTATTGAAGCAAAAAAAATTAGCGATTATTATTAATATTTATGTCATACCTCGGATATCACTTATTTCATCCGATAGTAATGTGCCTTTTAAATTCAAACATAAACAATTTCCTGTTACATTAGCCTTCCCTAATGACTATAAATAAAGCACAGGGTAAAACTGATTTTATGAAAACATATTAGCAGTAAAATCAGGTTTCATGATTCAATTTGTCGCTTTACTTTGTTATTGTGGTTCAGTTCTTAAGATCAATGCCATTGCAAAAGTATGCGAAATGTTTCGCTTTTCAGGTCTTCACGATTTAATTTGTTGCTTTACTTTGTCATTGTTGTTCGGTTCTTAACTTCAATGCATTGCAAAACTGTCCAATAAATTCATTTAGTCTATGCGGAATAACATAATACAGTGAAGTACGGTTTATACGTCTCTTTTATACGTTTTCATCAATTATACATTTTTTAAATTGTTCCCTGGAGAGTTGAATATACATTAACCTTTACTAATTATACATTTTTTCATTTGTACGCTTTTTTCATAGTCCCTTCAAAAACGTATAAACGGTCTGTCACTGTATATACAAAAATGTGGTTGGAAAAAAAACTTCAGTATTTACAGGTTGCAGTTAGTAAAGCTTGACCACAAAATGAAGGCAGATGAACTTGAAACGAAACATCATTTGGATCATTTGTAATAGATAGAATCTGCCAGAAAGCACCAAATTGTAAGAGGCATGGTCTCGCTAATCCTATCTATTCCAAAATAATAATAACCTATTACAAATGCTACGAATGATGTTTTTCCTTCAAGGTCATCCGCCTTCTTTTCACAGTGAAGCTATAGCAGGGTTACGGAGTTGGACTGGTTTTTTGGTAAAGGAGTCGGAGTCAAAGGTTTAAAATTTCAAGAGATAGAGTCTGTAATTTTCTCTCAAAATTCGAGGCTCTGCCAACATTTGCGGAGTCACAGCTGGAGTCAGAATCATTTTGGGTAAAGGAGTCGGAGTCTTTAAAAATCCTGGAGTTGGAGTAAGACATTTTCCCTCCGACTCAGCAGCCCTGGTAAGTAGGGAACTTTATTTTTTGTAAGTACTATGGTTAAGGGAAAAACCTTTCAACAGCAACATTGGCTTTGCAAAGGATTTTACATACACCATTGAAAATTTCTGGGTTTTCAGATACAACAGAGACATAATTAAATGATTTGACTCTTGAATGACTTACATTGACGTGTCTATGACTGAAAAGTGGTTTTGTCAAAACTAAACAAATTTATCAAAAGTTTGACTCTGTGCATTATTTATAGTCATTGGGGAATGCTAATCTAACAGGAAATTGTTCATGTATGAATTTAAAAGGCACGTAACTATCGGATAAAATAAGTGGTATTCGAGGATAAGTATCAGTGTTATTAGCATTTTTTTAAAAAATACAATAATATTTTCTCCAGTTTTATTACTATTATTGTTAGTTCAATGCTTTTCTCCAGTTAAGTGCATGATTATACCGGAAATATGTTTGGAAACACTTGCAGAACTCACTAGATTTGCAATTCGCTTTTCACGGCGTGCATTTGCGCGCCCAATCCTATCAGCAGCATTTCTGACCGATCAGCGTTTAAATCTTTCATCTAAAGACTCTCAAGCCCGCTGCTCTTTTCTTTGTAAATTATATTCAAGTGATCGAAAACACTCATTCTAAAATCAAAATTCTAACGCTAGAAGCCTAGAAGCGAGTCTGCAGCACTTGTAAACAACGATCATACGTAAACAAAGCGGGCCGTTGCCAACGGAGAGAAAGAAATAAGGGCTCATTTTGCACCACGCATAAGCGTTTTATATATACATAGATGCCTAATAGGTCTGGAACTTTGAAGTATTCTGAATGAAAGTGATAGAGAAATTTTAATTGCAAACAAAAAACGGGATCACAAAATGAAATTGTGTTTTTATTATTTTTTAAATGTTTATTTACAACAAACATGGCAAAGCACTCCTGGTATTTTTTGGAAGGAAAGGTCACATAATAGTATGCAATTTTATTTAAAAAAATTTTTAATGAAAAATATATAGATCAGGAAGGTCTCACCTTGTTTTGGAAGAAGCTATTTTAAATGAAACAAAATGAAATGTAATATAAATGTACTTAAAACAACAAAAACTAACAACTTGCATACTTTAGTATGAAAAGGTTTGGTTCTAGCAATCAGTTTTCTTAAATTCAGTAGAAAGCCAAAAAAGAGAGGTCTTGGAGCAAGAAATTGCAGTTTTATGGTGATAAATTTTGGGAGAATAACAAAAGTTATTGTTTTGAGTAATTAAAACAGGACATTAGCGTAAACAAAATAAACAACACACATACCAAATATACTCATGTATAGGTCGAGAAATTTAGTACAAAAAATTAGGTTAAAAGTTAGGGGCTCGACTTATTCAAAGGGCGGAATTTTCGTTGAACAATTCTTTGAAAATAACACTTGAAAGTGTGAACAATATCCCAATATTAGTCCAACCTTTTTAAACAAATGCTAAAGTAAATACTCATACATTCTTCAACAATTTTACATGGTTTAAGTGTGGAGAACGGATTAAATAATTAAAAGACCCAATGCGCAAAAAGTGCAGGAATTGCTGTATTTGCAAATTTTTGCAATAGTTGATCACTTAGAAATTAAGGCTCATCTAAAAGAAATGAATGTAATACGACTATAGTGGAAATTTTTCTCGATGATCATCTTTACTAATAATAAAGCTGAAAGTGTGTCTCTGGATGTCTGAATCTCTGTTACGTGCATAGTGCCTAGACCATTCGTCCGATTTTCATGAAATTTAGCACAAAACCAGTTCGTAGCATAGAGTGAGCACTTTGAAGCTATTTTTTGGAAATAGGATTTCGTTCTTTTTCTATTCCAATTTTAAGAGTATTTTACAGAGAAAATTATAATAACGTGGATGATTAAATTGCCAAATTATCATAAACTGGAACCGTAACATGGGCAATCAAATGAACATAGCAAACTGGTGAGAAATTCACCATCCATTATTTGTAAATATACAGGCAAACCAAATGACCTTTTAATTTTCTACTACAGGCAAAGCCGTGCGGGTGCCGCTTGTTAAAAAGAAAAGCAACAATTAACAAAAATCTTAATTGCGAACACAGAACCATTAAAAAAATTGAGATAGTAGAAATGAAAAAGATAAAAAACAATAAAAATCTCATGTTTTTGATCATAAGAACACTCATTAGCCATCTTTTTTTAACATTTATTTTCAAAATTGCAGCAAAACATTCTCAATTTTTTTCAGAAAGCAGGGGCTCAACTTACAAACAAATTTTCAATTTTTTGGGGTCGACTTATAAGCGAGCATATGCGATAATAGTAACTTTTCGCTTTTGTACTGAAATTCCATATGGCAAAAAATACTACATATGCATGCAATGAGAACTAATGTAAATTGAGAAACGATTTCTGAAGTTTTAAAACCTTAGTCTCAGGCCCGGATCTATAAATCTTGCCCCCCGCCCCCCAAGAAAAAATCAGCAGGACCCCTAACTGCCAACTACCATTTAGGGCCAGGGGTCCTTATGTTCCTACCCCACCCCCCTTCTTTAGGGGTGCTTTTTCTAGCAGTTAGCCCCCCCTCCCTCTTCTCGCATTGAGGGATTCAGACACTTCTCTAATATTTTTTGTGAGCTTCTGTTCTAATATTTGATTCAATTTTCATGTAGGATTGCTGCTTGCATTCATTATAATCTCATTAAAAAAAAAAAAAAACTTGGAAAACATTAGTTGGAGGTGTATAAGTGAAATGTTCCTTACAAAATTTTTCATTATTTTCGCTCACTTATAATTAAAAGACGAAATCCCTCTGTCAATGTTTTTTAATGACTGAATTCATTCTACAGTACAGAAAAATGGTACATACGGGTACCCAAAACAGGTAATTGTGACAGAATTTTTGCAAAGTAGGTTAAATTGTATTATTGATTACGTTTAAGTTTATTGATGAATAACTAGTAAAAATTAAATAAATAAAAGGAAAATGAATCAGTTATACTCATATTAATGTATTTCAAGACTGCTACACTCAATTTCATGAAAGGTAACATTTTCCAGATTATCCAAGTGGATAGGAACAACCAAGTTCAGATTTTAAGAAACAGAACAGAAGTGCAATAGAGCACTGATTATTCAAACCTATCAGGACAGAGATTAGATCTAATTAATGAAAAATCTGGAAAACTGGGCAACTTAGCTATAACAATATTTTCTAAGATGTTTTCTTCCCCAGTTTTATGATAGGTAAATTTCAGGAGTGCAATAAAAAATGAGGTGCTCAGAAGTTAATTTAATAGAAGTACACAACATAGAAATTACTGCATTTAATACCCTATTTAAAAATTGAAAGAAAAAAATGGAGAAAGTAGCAGAACAAAAGAAACCACTTGGGCCTTGATCGATCTGGACATTCAGTTAATCTACATCTAAATAATTGGTACAAACATATAAAGAACTGGTTATTCAAAGAAAAAGAAAGACAAAGACTAAATATCTGAATACATAATTAGTCAAAGCAGATTAACAAAACTCATTCAAAATTAGATTTAAATGCCCACTGTTCATTCTGCATCTCAAACATGCATGCAAGTAAATGTTTCGTTACGTTAAAAAAGAGGGAAACCAAGAAAAATGGTAGGTATAATAAGTAGAGCTACACTGAATATTCGGTTGATACTCAGTATAGAGCATATTCGGCAGACAAACCAAATAATAATTAAATAACTTGTAAACAAACATATTTTTTACATTGAATGAAAGTTGCAGTATAGTACCACAAATTCAAATTATTATTATTAATTTTATCACATTCAAAGTAGGGGGAATGTGGGGCAAAGTGAAATAGTGAGGGAAAGTGAAAAGTGAAATATTTACTCTGCATTTAGCGCCATCCATAATATTTTAACAATGTAGTTGGACATGTAGTCTATTCCAGTCAGGAAAAAAATACTGCTTTAAATTAAAGCTCATGATAATACAGGCAATGACCTTACCACCTATGGCAAGAATTTGTTATATAATGTACCACATATGTTCAAATAAAAATAATAAAAGGTTAAGAAAAACTAAGACCTTTTCAATTGGTTGCAGACCATGCAATGTTTTAAAAGTTTTTTTTAATGAATTGCAAAAAACATAACAATTTCGCTGTATTACAGCAAATCAAAAAATGGGACAAAATTAAACAAAAAAGCAATGTTACACAAAAAAACAATAAATAATCTTTCCGAGTCAGCTGGTATCCACTTTCTGATGATACAATAATGTAGAAAATAAAAAGATTTTCTTAACATCAAAACAAAGGTAAGAAATACAAGAGCAAACATGGCTAGTACTTTCTGTAACAATTTCGTTTAACAAACCCGTTTTCTCTAATATTCTGTTTCTGTGGTTTTGGGCTCAGTTTATCATTAATTTTCTTGCCAAATGGGAAAAGAAGCATACTTACAGTGGGGACATATTCTGAAGGGAACTTGTTAGTTGTGTAGGAGATGAGCAGACATGTCTTTCCCACGGCTCCATCTCCGACAACAACACATTTGATGGTCTGCATGATGGGTTTCTCTCACGGACAATCGGCCAAGTCCAGCGTGGCTGCCTGGAAGACAAACGAGAATAACATGTCATGTTTCCACATAAACCAGCTATCTTATAAAGAAACATATTTTATACAGTTTAACAATCAGTTAAAAATGAAAAGATAACCTTATTTATTTTTACTAATGTTTCCCCCTAATCCTGTGTTTTTTAGACAACCTTTGATGCACACTGCCCTTTTTTTTTTCCATTTCTCCCCAGTAGCAGAAACTTTCTAGCCAGTCTGCGACACTATTTTGAGTAGTTGAAAATAATCTGCAGCATTATTATTAGTTTTATTTTAAGTTTTCATAAAATACAAAAGTCCTTTGTGAAGGTCAAAGCTTGGACAATTTTCCAACTGTCCAGAAGCCACTAGGCTCGAAAAACTTAGTGGCCACCACTGTCACCGAGTTTAAAAGTATTAAGGGAGGAGGGTGGCATCAGCTTTCACTACTTTCATAAAAATAAATAGAACTGTATACACTATAAAAAACAATTATTCAAGACATATTAATTTTAATATGAAAAACTTGCATTGAAATAGGTTTTTAAATTTTTTAAATTACTAGATGAGAAGTTGGCAGTAAACTGCATTTTAGATGAAATATTTAGCTTATAGCAAAGTCTTCAAACCAATGAGGATCAAATACAAATGTGCAGATAATAATTCGCATTTTTCAAGAAAAACTTAAAAAGAAGAAAAAACATGATTTATTGAACACTTTATGTTATCTTCAATAGTTTGTGTTGAGGTAAACATCCAATTCTGTTTTTGGAAACTTAAGTAAGTAATAGTATCATTTATTTCCATCTTGCGAATGACCAAACATGGCGTCTAGGCGAAAAATTCATTTAGATTTTTGAATTTGTTACATAAAAGTAATAATAAATTCATAACTCTTAAAAAACTACAATTTAGGTGAAATAGTCAGTTTTTAGCACATTAGCCTCTAAAGCAATGAAGATAAGATAATATTCTGAAGATAAAATTTTGCATTTTTAAAGACAATAATTAAGAATTATCCAAAAAAATAGCACATTTTGCATAATTTTCAACAGTTAGCATTGCAATAAACATTCAATTCCGTTTTCGAAGACGTAGGCACTTCACGAGTCTTGCGTACCAACATCTTGGGAATGACCAAACATGGCGACTAAGCTAAAAATTAAGATATAAATTACTGAATTTGTTGCAAAAAAATATTTTTAAAATAAAAATCCTCACAAGACTCTACTTTAACCCATTAAGCGCCAAAGCTCCCACTGCGGGAACATCTACTTTAATTTTTTTTCTCTAAAGAAATTTGAGTTATTTATAAAACAAAACATTCCATGTGAATTTTAACAAAACGGAGTAGATTATAAAAAAAATTCAGTAAAAAATTTGAATTTTATACATTTTTCTACATTTTTTCAAAAAATGAAACTTTGCATTTTTTACAAAAATGTAAAAAACTAAAAAAATCTAAATTATTGGATTCTTAATTTGTTTCAAGTGCTCTGCATATTTAAAGCAAATATTCTAGCAAATAACATACGAAAAACCCGGAATGAAACGATTAGTTTAAAGCCATGCTAGAAGCGCTTAAAGTTTTTGCTCCCGGAGCGGGAGCTTTGGCGGGGACCGGTAGCATTCTTCCTCTTTTATGTGCGAGGGCTTACAATAAAGAAAGGAATGCTGCTAGGCAGAAAGGGGCAACCTACGTCACGAAGCACGTGTACTTCTTTCGGGTCTTTCGAAAAAGGATTCTTGGAACTATGTTTTGTTAATGTTTCCACTATTCTCAAGATAGTTTGACTGATAAGAGAAAATATACTAAAAGACTGAAAAGTACGTTATTAGTAACAAGAGAAAGAGGGTGTTTCGAATCCATTCAAACTGTGAGAACATCAGTGTGTAAAATGGAAGGATAACACAATAGTATGTTTGGCTTCGAATTTTGAGACAGAAGCTCCCTTAGTAATTGTCAAAAGATGGTGTTCTGAAGAAAAAAGAGAATGGATTTGCCTCAACCGCTTTTAATTTCCTCATATAATAAGAATATGGGTGGTATGATCTCTTAGATAAATCTCTAAGTACGTACAGGCCTCGTATCAAAAGAAAAAGATGGTGGTGGCCTTTTTTTTACGAACGCACGACATATGTCTGTAGTAGCAGACTGGAGAATGCACAAAGAGTTCCAGGGGGAAATGACGTATCTAACATTTTTAAGGTATATAACTACAGCTTCAATGAAAAGTTCAAAGGAAGATTACGCAAATCCCCAGTCAGGGCCTTGCGAACCAGTAAACTCTACTGTACGTTTTGATGAAGTAAAATATTTTATTATAAACGCGGAAAAACAATCTCGATGTAAATAGTGTAAAAAGAACACTCTAACCAAGCGGGTAAAAAATGCAATGTAATACTGCATCAATACTTTACCGGATTTTTTCAAAAAAAAAAAATGTTGATGATCAATAAATTGAGTAAGTTTTTTTTCTTTTTATTTATAGTTTGTTTACTTTTAGTGCTTCTCTTTTTGCTTGAAATGCAAATGAAATATATAAAAGAACAATAATATAATATTTGAGATGCGGCTCTTTTAAAACGCGATCGAAAAAGAAGTAGAAACGAAACCGAACGCGGTAGAAACGCAATTGAGACAGCGGATGTTTTCCCCCTTCAAAGCGCCAAAGCTCCCACTACGGGAACAACCTATAATTTCTAAACGGTTGCAGTTTTTTTGAAAATTTCAACTACACTGTACTATTAATAAGTATCTTTTATGAAAATAGTAAATTTTTCTAGATTTTTTAATGTAGTTTATATAGCGGCGTTTAATGGGTTAAATGAAAAGTTCTAGCGCTTTTGCATCCAAAGCAATGAGGATAAGGTGAAATTTTCACATAACATTTTTCATTTCTCAAGAATATTATTTTAAAAAATAAAAATAAAAAAACAATTTTCTGCACATTTTAAGTTATTTTCATTTGTTTGCAGAAAAATAAAACATCCAATTCATCTTTGTTTTTAAAAACTTATGCACTTTTCTACTTCGATTTTGTGAATGACCAAATATGGCGACTATGCTTGTAGCTGAAATTCTGAAGCATCTATCGCTTTGGTCAAAAAGCGAACTCCAAACGACTTTGCCAAGTAGTATTTCGTTTTTTTTCCCCTTTTATTTATTTATTTTTTCTTTATTTATTTTTGTTCTTTGGTAAAATTATCTGCAGGCCGCCGAAATATCTGCGACGCACGTCGCACGTCTCGCAGTTTCTGCTACCGGGCATTTCTCAATGCACTCTCTTAGAAATCAATCGACACTAATCACGGGAGCAAATTTTCTTGCTCAAAAGGTAAAACTTCACTCCACATTGGCTTTGAAACATACCTCTCTCGTTCCCTTGTCAGCTAGAATAGCTACAAAATTTCATACTTTTTTATTAGAAACTCTTTTAGGAAAGCGCCTTTTTATCAGGAAGTGCTCAGCCCCTTTTCCAATCCAGGGGAAATATTACCTACTCAAATAATAAATAATTACCAAGATCAGAAATTTTTACGTATCTCAACCTTGTTACCAGCAAAAGTCAAGCTTTCCTTGCAATCCATCTTCACCTAGACACTGCTTTACGTAGTTAGACGAAGATTGAATGCTGAAAAGTCTTTTGATTATGACAAAACTTATGGGAACAAATATTCAAATGTAGGTTAAATTCAAGTTCTATCTATCCTGGTTAATTATAACTAGAGACGTACTGAGTAGTACTTTGGCCGAGTAGCCGAGTACCAATTATGTTTTAAGAAAAACCACCGACACACACGTGACGAATTTTGAACTCATTAGAATAATAGTATAGACCTCCATGTCCAACTAATAGTTTTTAAAACAAAATTCCAGCTGAAATTTAATTATGCATTATTTAAAAGATTATGTTTGTGTCAATAATCTTACAAATAAGTTATTTTTTAAATTAAAAATAAACAAATACATAAAAGGTAGGATTGATCAAGTTGGACAAATTATATCTTCTAGTCCGCCAAACGAAAATAATTTTTAAAAGCTAATAAAACAACGTTAAAAGCACAAATGTGCAGGAGCGCTGCAGGCACGTGTTTCTGCATTACAAGGAACATCTTTTTCAGTGCATAAAATGTGTGCTAATGAATGTAAAAAAATCCGACTTTTGTTAAATTTCATTAAATCCATAAGCTCACATTTTGTACATTGAAAAAAGCATTCCATCCAATGCCAAAACACGTCTGCAGTGTTCCTGCACATTTGTGCTTTCAACGTTGCTTTATTTTTTAAGAAAAGGTATTTTTATGCTTTTTATACATAATTTTGTTTGTGGCAAAAATCCATTTAATAATATAAAAATTTCATATTTTCTGTAATTACCTTTTTTGCCCCCATTTTCAATAAATAAGTTTCATTAATTTTTGGGACATTAAAATATGAGATTTACTCCATTGAAGCATAACAAACTTCATTATTCTCAAAATTTGAATTTAACTTGTAAATTTAAATTGTAAATGATTGCAGTATATTATATGCTTGCAATATTTTATTAATTGTAAAATCTGCTTTGAACAATATTCAATTTTTTACAACTACTCGGTATTGGCCGCGTATCTGATCAAAATTTGGCAGAGTACCGGGTACTCGGCAAATTGACCGAGTAGGCCGAGTAGTTACGGAGTACTCGGTACGTCTCTAATTATGATATTTGAGATAGCGAGAAGCAAAGGGATGCAAGTGGCAAAATTAAAAATTTGGAGATAACCAGTACACAAATGGCAGGTGAACCCCTCCTCTGTCTTGGGGCAAGAGATGGTACTAGTAGACCTGGTAAGTGCTGCTGTACAGCATGATTTAGAAAAAAAATTAATGAAAGCCTACCTAGGACGTAATCTTTATACCTGTTTCACTCAAAAAGTGAAAATGCTCACTTGCATCCCTTTGCTTCTCCCTGCCTCAAATGTAGGTTAAATTCAGGTCCTATCTACCCTGGTTAATTATAACATTTTTGATTTGCTTACATCAACAATAAGGAAAATTCAAGCTTTATAACCAAAATTTGGCCCTTTTTTTTCTAAATAATAACATACTTGCAACAAAACTAACTCTGAAAACTGGAATTTGGTGTAAAGAAAAATGTAAAAGAAATTTTGCTTGTGTGGAGTCAATGGCAACCAAATAAGTTACGTTAATCAACAGTGTGATGACCAAAAATTTTAATAGACAAATCGTCACAGGAAGTAATTTCAAGTTTGATTAACCTCATTTAAATTTTATGCTTTAAAATAATTAGTTTAAATGGTAAATAACACAATGACAGAAATTCTAACTTATCCCAAAGCAGTTCTGCAGAAGGAATATTAACACATTGTAGACCAGTTTAAATAACCCTCACTTATACCTGTTCCTGGGCATTTAAATCAGCATCTTTAAATTTGTGCATGCAACCTGGTGATTCTCATAACCGGTCAATTAGTAAAAGATGCAAATCACAAAAATTCTTATGACCGATTCACAATGTATTAAAATAAAACTGTTTAGCAATGAGTTACTCAGTGGTGGTAGAAATGAGAATTTAAATTTGACGCCATGACGAAGCCTAGGATAGTTTCTAGGCATCAAAACAAATAATCTAGGAGCTATTTTTTGATGAATCCAGAACATGGATATTAGAATACAAAAACTAAATCTTTATTAAACAGAAATGTTACTCAGTCAGGAGAAAATTTTTAAAAAAGTATTTAAACATAATAAACAGAGGAAAATTATTCTCAAAGACAAAAAATTATCATAAATTACTTATAATTACAAATTTGTTTACATTTTTAGTGTAGCAATTCAAAATACCCAATCAAATGCTTTAAATCAAACTCTCTCTGTCTGACTCATACTCAGTAACGTCTTGACAGTTCAGAATGACAATTGCAAATTTTAACCAGAATCATAGCTGCATTAAACACCCAAGTTTTCAAGTGAAAAACTGCTTATCATTCCCAAACAAAGAAAACAAAAACCACCTCAAAAATGAAAGATTTTAATAGGACAGAAGCAAAATCTGGTTAAGTATTTCAACACTATCCAAGTAATAGGCAAACATTGCCCATTACTAAAAAGAAATTTTATTACGCATAAAACGGCTTTAGACGTTCTCTACAACCTTCATAATATCTGTCTCGCCATATCAAACTATCGTACACTAGGAATTCAAAGTAATATCGATAAGGGCCTTTAGATTCACATTTAATTTACTGCATCTGGCGAGTAGGCCTAAAATATTAGATTTGATTGCCACACAACCCATGATCCGTTGGTAAGATTTTATATTTAAAATAAAACTTGATAAGCAGAAGCACTTACAGTAAAAACATAACATGTCCCCGAAATCATTATGTAAACAAGTTTAGAGTAAATGATCCCATGCCGATGTATGAATAATCAACAACGCCAACAAAAACAAACCAAATTACAATAACAAAACGAACTACAATTGAACTTTTTACATTCATTTCAGCGAATAACATAGTTTGTATAGACAAGCGCAGTTTTAGTGAAGGAAATGCAATAATAAACAAATCTTAATTTATGACTGCTATAATTTAACTCAGAGAGACCGCCATATTGAATATATTGTACCGATAAATACAGGTAATGTACTTCGGAAAGCTGTTTAAACATTATTTATGAATGTGTGTCATACGTGTTTGATGCTAATATAATCTTCAGTTATCAAAGTATGTAAAATTCACATTACCGAAGAGAATCCAAAGAAACTTTCAGAATTCAAAGTTGAAACTTTGCGTCTCTGTAAAGAGACAGTGGTAGTGACTGGGCGTTGACAATGGTATTGTGACATCATACGTTTTCCGTTTCCGGCAGGGACATCTGGTGGTTTTAATATAAAGTAAATTAAGGACTTTACAACCCCCCCCCCCTCTCCGTACGAGCGTGCTATAGAATGCGGATAAAATAATTCGGTACGAATGAGTGCATTTTATTTGTTTACCTTTTACAAATCTTTTAATCAAGCTACTTTTTAATCGTTTTCGAAGACTTTGAAGAAAAGCAAGGACTAGATTACACTGATTTGAAATCTGTGGACAGTGAACTTCCTCAAACATGGAGGGAAAAGGGTAGATATTTTACTTGAATTAAACGTACTTGGAATCTTTACGTTGTCTCCTTAAGGTCATGCTTTATGCTGGATACTTTTATTTCAAAGTAAATGAGAAGGAGTGGGTGCCGATACCGGACACTTTTGGCTTGACCACCCAGCATACTTATATGTATCTTGGATTATGTTGCCCCCAATCAGTTTGGAATGACTTTGAAAGTAATAATTATTGCTATCAACATCACGCTAGATTATAAAAATTAACTCTTCCATCAAAGCCTTAGTTCCGTGAAAGTGATAAAGATTTACCGATGTGGCAACAGTTCATTTAATTTTTCCTCTGTTTTGGGCTCAGCGTTAATAACTGCAATGTATCATTTAAGAAACGCGTTCTATCTATAATGACATTTAGAACATATGTGGGTTTTACTATAGTGCCTTTCTAGGCACTATAGTTTTACGCAAACTTAAGCTTAAGTAAAAGAGAACTAGAAAAGTGATAAATGAAAAACAAGTGTGAATTTTCATTGATTTTCTGATGATGAACCTAGTGGCTTAAAATCCGGAAAGGGTTGTCCATACATGATGTCACCCTTTTTTTCAACATTTTTGATCTACCCCCTCCCCTCTATCCTACATCGTATTGTGTCAAACTTCTTCTTGCCCCCTCCCCTTCCCTCGTCACATGTCACACTTTTTGTTTATAAACGTATTTTCATATGTCACTCCTCTTGCAATCATTCTCCTGTCTCTTGTAATAAAAACTGTCGCACTTTGCCCCCCCCCCCCCAAGCGTAACATCCTTTGTGGACGATCTCAAAAATGAATTTCGTACCAATTAAATGGTAAAAACCTCTTGTTTCTTCATTTACAAGGTAAACAATTTCAAAAAGGTATTTTTCATGAAAAGCAAGTTTATAGGCAGCAAAACATTACGGGATCTGAAGGGAGGTTCTATACCCTAACTAGCAAAATTTCTTGCATCAACCTTGACAGATCTTGATATTATACTGACGGCATCAATATTGACATGTTTCATACTGCATAAAGCTTACATAAAGATTAAAAAGCAATATTGCAGTAACAACACGTATACAACATTGCATTCCTGCAAAGCATTCAACATTGCAAGCCATGAGCCATGAAGGACTTCTGCTGATCTGGAAAGGAGCAACGTACCAAATACCAATTAACTCAACGCTTTTAAGAGACACAGTTCTATCGGAGGTGAAATCAAGATTTGGACCAGGATCACACAAGTCTCTATATGCAAGACGACCAGTTGTGTGTGTCCACCTGTACAAATGACACAGAAGAGAACGCTTATTGCTGATAAAAGAGCACGTTTACTGCACCAAACAGCAATGGGCTTCTTACCCGTTGAATCCTCTGTTTTATACCCCACCCCCATCCCCAAAGCACCGCTGATGCTAATGCTAATAAGATCTATTACCTCAAGAGGGTATTTGTATCTTAACTAGTTATAGAATGAATCACACACATTTTTCGAAATGCAAGCCAGTGGCTTACATTTCGAAAGCCACAAGTCGGTAGTTCCATGACCACGAAAGAACCTCTTTACTTTTCCCTTGACTACATTCGAAAAATTATAGCTCTGAAAACCGTGCTTTAAAGAGAGCTCTTAAAAAAACTGCATTTAGAAGCTTCAAAGTTAAAATTTTCGAGAGAAATTCGCCGAACCATTTCCTTTTCCCTAAAATGACCAATCTGAAAGTGCATTTTTTCGCCTCCAATCATGAAAACTTTTCCAGGGAGATCAACCAACCCTTCCCAGCAGTGGATTTTAGAGAGAGGGGGGGGGGGCGTTTCCGAAAGGATAAGTTATTTTAACAATTTCATTTATTACTTTTAATTGACTTCTCAAAAACAAAAAGATATTTTTTTAGTTACATTTAAAAATAACAAAACCTGCAAAGCATATTAAAAACATTTTTATTTGTTGAAGAAGTAATGTTGGAGTCAGAGACCAAAGCGGTAGAAAACATTGAACCTTACAGTTTTCGAAATAACTGTTTTCGTGTTATAATCATACAATGTTTTAATCATACAATGTTATAATCTTACAATGTTCTTGATTAAAACCGCCCATTTTATGGCATCTCGGTGAAGTTATATAGGGTTTAGTATTTAATGGGATCGTTTCTGAAATTTTAAAAGTATTTTCTTTTTTTTTTTCTGAAAGAGCATGCTTAAAAACATAGGATTTGTCCGTTTTTTAAATAATTTGACAAAGTTTAATATTTTTTAAAATTTATTTTGATCGGTGCGCAGATGCAATTTTATTTTTTACGCTTCTACACATGACATCACAAGTGATGAAATGCCATTCAGTAATGCCATTAGCACAGAGCATAATATTTAATTCGCATCTTTACTCACATGTACTGGCGACGATATAGTTGATAGCAAGCGTAGAGCGCAATGTTTAATTCGCTTCTGAATTATCATAACCTGAAACACGGTAGACAGCAAGCGCAAGCATTCAGCGCGCCAGTGGAATATGCGATAAAGTGCATCACTTGTGACGCCATAAAGACCATGCCTCACTAGCGCAGCCAGAAATCCCTTCTGGAGGGGGTTTTTTGATCAAAAATTCCTTTGCAGTTTTTTTTTTTTTAATTAAAAATACCTTCGAGAGAAAGTTTTTAATCAAAATTACCTTCTGAGGGAGATTTTTTGATAAAAAAAACCTTCTGAAAGGGCTTTTTGATCAAAACAGCCCTTTCATATGCATAAACTAATGTATCAGAATTTGTATTTATGTTAAAACCAATGCCTCCTCTGGGAGGACTCCCCCCCCCCCTTCGCTGCGCCACTACCATGCCTTGTTTGAAAAATCGGACATTTCAAAAAATTAATTAAAAATTGAACCTTTTGAAAGTAAAAGGTTTTCCTCGCTCTATGTTTTTTTTTTTTTTTCGTTTATTCTATCAATTCTAGTGAGTAAAAGCAGTACTTTTAACTGATGGAAACAACCCCATTGGCTTGAAATGATAAAGATATTTCACGTCTATATTCAAAGCATAATAATGCCTAATATTTATGTTCTGGAAAGTAGATTAATTGGTCTTAAGGAATCCTAAAAAAATATTTAAAAAAAAAACATGAAAACTTTGTTATAAAACATTGCATGGAGAGGGAGGAGGGGGTGCGATTTTCAATTTCCATGCCCCCTCCAAAAATTATTTATATGTCCACCCCTGACAATTCCCTTCTTTAAGGTCTCAAAATATAACCTAAAATTGCATTTTTCAATTTTCAATATCAAAACGTTTCTAAGAGCAGCCCTCCGAATTCTGATACCTTTATTTTAGCATCATCAAAGAGGTTCTAAAATGCGTTTCGAGGACTTCAAACTTGAAAATATATTGGGGGAGAATCTCCGAGCTCATAGGCGACTGCTGCCCAAAAAGGGGTGGGGGTCAATGGAGAAGCGTGGGGAGGTAGGTTAGGAATGCAGTACCCCTAAAAACAACTTTAAAGAATAGGCGCTATGAGGTTTTAACGTCATATTGATTAAATGACCTTCTCCAAAAATTCGGCGCACGGCCTCAAAACTTGGAACAAATGGCCACCATAAACTCCCTTCTTTCCATTTAAAGCTCCATTTTAATTTTTATGAAATAATAGTATGAGAAAAATAAAAAACACACACACTAATTAAGTCGATAGGTATTCCTATAAACACGTGGGTCGGTCAGTTACACCAAATTTCGATCTATCGTTAATTTTGAACTTAAAAAGTAGAGAGGAAAAGCTCCTTTATATACTTTTGAAAGTGAAGAGCAGGTGCCGCCTGTGCTTGGAACCCCAACCCTTTTCCTTACGTTTTAGTATCAAAGATAACCCAAACTGCGTCTTTAAGAATGCAGTTCTTAAATTATCCGAAGAAAATCCTTAAATCCTTTCCTCCTCCTTTTTTTTTTTTTCTTAAATCATAAAACATATTTTCACTTATCGCTGTAATTTGAGCCACAAAGAAAAAACTAAGGAACAAATATGAGTTTTTCAATATTTCTCTTCTTTTGCCTTCTTACAATTTGCCAACAGGAAATTTGCCGCCCCTAATGTCTGCCGCCCTAATCGGTGGCACAGTTTGCCTACCCCAGGAACCCGCAACTCCAATAAACTAAAGGAAGCGCTGCAGCCCCTGGCTAATGGCGGCTGAAAGAGGTAACACAAACAAATGCGTTAACTTCGTATGCATGAGTTTTTGTTTTTAGTCTTTTGAAATCATTTTTTAAAGACTTGTGAATATTCTGACATATTTAGAAAGACACGAGAAATCAAGATGTATTACTAAACGTTAGAAATTAAGTCGAGTCACATAGTAAGTTGCTCTCAAGCAGCAGAGTCAACGATAATGATTCTGCCGCCTGCGCTAAAGCACAGAATAGTACTTCCGTAAATGCGTCTACCGGCCTGTATATAATCCTTCGTCCAGCATTTGTTTAGTTACAGAAGGAACTTAATTAGTATTAAAACTTGGCTCCTGCAGCTTTTTTTTTTTCAACTTTAGGTGATTATTCCTATTTTGGACGTAATTTAGACTATTAACGCATTAGAATAAGCTCAGACCCAGCAATTCTTTCATTAGAAAATAAGCCCTGATTACCAACATTGTGTGCCATCAAAAAAAGACCACGCATGATGCAAATTCGCATTCAAGACAACAATCGACCCTTTCCCAGATAACAAACAAGCACATACTAGAAAAAGCTCTTTCCTTCCCTTCAGAAAACAAACATTGATCTCTACTTGCATCATCTTCATCCATTTCGAACAACAATGGTCCGGATGACGCGCTCGTTTGATAACGGAACGCTTCGATAAAGGTATAAAGAGGAGTACGTGGTCCGGCGACACCTCATAGGTCTTTCGTATGATGAACAGGATCCGAACGCATAGTCTGCAATTTCTGACCGCTTCCGAGTGTCCGGTTGCCTTGGATTTCAGTCACCTGTTGATGTGGATGACCACCCGCCATGACGATGAGGTCCTCGATCCTCTCACGTGAACTTAGCAAGCAGAGGGGCTTGCTCAGGGGCAAAAAAGTTTCGACCAAGAGAAGTAAGTGAGATCGCATTTTATCTGTAATTGAGGCAGTGGCGCAGCAAGGGGGGTGTAAAAACACCCCCTAGAGCCATTGGTTTAACATAAATGCAAATTCTAATACAGTAGTTTATGCGTATGAAAGGATTGTTTTGATTTTTGAAAAATCTTCAGAAGGTACATTTGATTTAAAAAAAAAAAACTCTCAGAAGATATTCTTCATCAAAAAAAAAAAAAAAAAACGCTCTAGAAGATACTTTTGATCAAAAAAACTCCTCCAGGAGGTATTTTTCATTAAAAAAAATCATCCAGAAAGTATTTCTGGCTGCGCTAGTGAATTGGTGAAAACCTATCATGGCAGTCTCGTATTGTTACGATTAGGATCTTCCTAGCCTTCACAACGCTGCCAGGTTAGGTTTGCCCAACCAATAGTTCATATTCCTGATTCCAGACTTAGAGTGCTTCACTTCTATAGGCTTGAGGAAGGAAGAGTAAAAGGACATATGATCCAGTTATTTACTAAGTTTATTTAAAAAGGAAGATATTCATGGGACGAATTTCCAAGCAGATGAGAAAATCAGGGTTCATTATTTAAAACTTTTTAAGCCCCGAGCTAATCTTGAAATCAGGAAAATCGCTACTTCAACTGGTTTGTAGGCGTTTGAACTAGTTTACCGAAAGCTTCCAATGGGGGAAATAGTTTTATCTCATTGTTGATCACTGACAGTTTGATCTTCATTGAGGATTGACAAATTGATTAGGACCTGCCTAGCTAAAGCTGGGCCCAGAATCTTTTGCTAGTGAGCACTTTTGTGTTTGTAGTTGTATTATTGAGCATTACCAAACGTCTGCTAAATAAAGGGCATCCGAAAAATCCTTGACACATTTTTAAAATTCACAGAAAACCAACAAATTGTCGCATGAATATGCAGTTTGGGCCATATTATTTCACGTTTTTTGTGTGTGTGTTTTCATTTGTGCCAGGTTGCTAGCATTAATGATCTGAAAATGCGTATTACCCAAATAGGCTTTATTGTTTCGCAGTCCGTGATGTCTAACATGGGATGAACTTGAGTACCGTTTAGATGTGGTTTGAACAAAAAACGGTGCACACATTCAGCTCTATTGTTGTTAGGTTTTCCCTAACCATAGTAATGAAAGGCATTGTTGCTTTCTGTTTTAATGAAATGAACACCTCACAGAACTTGTTTCTCATACTTATGACGGTGCAACGCCACCTTTAAACACAACTTTTTTTTTTTTTCGATGTCATAAAAAATTTATAAACTTGTGATTTTTTTTTTTGTTCAAACCACACATCATACGACAATTCGTTGCTTTTCTATTATGATTTTTCTTTTTTTTAATGTGTCACGGATTTTTTGGACACCCTGTACTTTACTTGGTGATAATTCTGTTTGTATAATAATATTGGTGACAATTTCGTTTAGATGAGGACCGCTAAAACACTAGGGGAATACTTTCTAGAACGTCTCACAACTTTAAAACTGTAAGTTGCTCATTCTCTTCATTTTCAAACATTCAACGGAAGCAAACTCTTTACCTTAATGAGAGCTAATATTTTCAAACTTCAACTTCAGAAAATAGTTTTTATAACTTGTCTTTTTACCTTCGGCTTTATTTCGCGCGTGCATTACACAAACATCAGAAATTTACAAATTTAAGGCTTCAACTTAATTCATATTTAACGGCCCCACTCAGTTTTTTAGTTTAAAAGGGTGAGACTTTTAATTGTCAACATTTTACGCAAATAGTTCAATGTTCAAGCCGATGGCCTTCTGGAAAAACGAGACAGATAGAAAGCCATTAAAAATGGTCACCAAGCAACTAAAGAGCACAGAAGGAGATCAAAATGGACACATGACATTTTTAGACAATAAATATTGAAATTATTCAGAGTAAAACCCATATTATTGTGCTTCTGCAACTGCTTTAGTTTTCCTTTTTTTTGTTTTTCACTATGCCATTTTAATGTGAGGGTAATCGAGAGCAAAATTTTGTGCTCAGATAGTACGCTTTCCATTACGAATTTGAGATCTTGTTTCCGAGGGGCTTGTAAAAGCAGCTCTGATTAGCTATTCTCACTATCTTACTCCCTCCCCTCCTTTGCACAAGGAGGGGTGCCCGGAACTTACATTTTTGGGAGGCTAAATTCTCAATTTGCCTAATGAGGATGATTTCGCCGAATAGAAATCCTAATTTCGCCAAAGGATGAAAATTTGCCGAATGGAACTGCAAATTTTGGCGAATGGTACTCCAAATTTCGTCGAATGATGAAAATTTTGTCGAATCGTGAAACAAAATTTGCCGAATAAAGAAATTTTTGGAAAGTCACAGTGACCTCTCATCGGGGTTCCCCTGGTCACATGTCACGCTGTTTTTCATCAGCATATTGTTATTAAATATGCGTGATGCTACTTTTCTTGATACCGACTCCCTCTCCCTTGTCACAAGTTGTCGCAATTTCCCGAATCCCCCTTCCTCTCAAAGCTTGACGTCATTCATGGATATCCTCTTGATCAATGTCCCCAGTATATTATCTTTAAAATTCTCACACCACTATGTAAAATGTGTTTGGTGATCTGTCACTCTTTCCTTTCTCTATAGGCGAATCTCCTTCTCCTGTGAAACCTAAAACTACTTTTCTGGAGTCGAGCGAGTTGGACAACAGCTTTAGAACCAACGCTTACCCCAGCACAGCAGAAATCTTTCGGCTTTCCCAAGAGTTGGAGCTATCTCCAGCCACCATCAAAGTAACTAATATTTTTGCAAACCATCTTTCATTCTACATTAATTTTCTTTATTATTGTTTACTGCTTATACATCTACACTGACCTCCTTCGCCCAGCGTGTTTTCCGAAGCTCACTTTAAAAAAAGGCAGTAGGAGAAAAACTTATGATTAGTATAAATGACAATAACAAACTCTAGGTATAATGAATAAGGAAAAAATATGCAAGTATCAAGCTTTCGTGATTTCATATGTAACTTTTGTTCATTTTCAACTGCTGTCGGTAGTTTCGTTAACAGTAGCCAGTAGAGTCTATAGTTTTGGCCACGAAGAGATGGTGGATGAACTGGAAGGAATAGGATGAATAGGTAGGATCAGTGAAAACACGTAAGCAGAAAAGTTTGTACTGCTCGAGCGATCTCGCTGATCATACCTACTAAAAAATAAAGTCTTCCGTATCCGTTTCCAGTTCAGCCGCTATCTATCTCTTATCAAGCAATAGCAATGTCTTGAAGAAGCATAACCGATTTGTTGAAATGTCGATCAGTTGGATGGAGGGAAACAAAGTTGTTAGAGGCTGATGCTGCTCGTCTTGCATTGAGTTCAAGAAACACATTGAGCCGTCTCAATGTATCTCTCCAGAAGAGATATTCCTGGCCGACAACGAGCTACACTGCCGTGGACAGGTAAAAGGCTGTAACTGCGAATTTTTTATTTTGCATTTTCATCATCTATAGTACTTTATCTTTATTGTACAAGCTTGCTTATTTTGCTTCCGCTGAAAAAAAAACATCTAGTTCCGACATGTCCCTATTGTTAGTATTGAATCCAAAACGCGTTTCTTCCAATATCTTGAAAACTCATTTCTACAAATATCGCCGTTTATCTGCCCACGGCAGTACAGCGCCAGCAAAAGCTCGTTTTCTTGCTCTTCCAGTCAGAAAGAGAAGAATCACTTCTGTATCGCTGCTCGCTGAAGATCGTTTTGCGGCATCAGGGGATTTGAATCTCCACTCTTGCGGTGCTAAGATGCCTGCACAATGCAGAACTCTATGCAAGGCGACCAGTTGAGTGCATCCCCCTTAACGGACGAAATAGTGGGCAGGAGATCATGTTTTCTGGACTAAGCAGAAATAGACTTCTTTATTCTCCACAGACAAGTCCAGCTTCCCATTGGCAAGCCATGAGCCATGAAGGGCTTCTGCTGATCTGGAAAGCAGCAATGTACCAAATACCAATTAACTCAACGCTGTTAAGAGACACAGTTCTATCGGAGGTGAAATCAAGATTTGGACCAGGATCACACAAGTCTCTATATGCAAGACGACCAGTTGTGTGTGTCCACCTGTACAGATGACACAGAAGAGAACGCTTATTGCTGATAAAAGAGCACGTTTACTGGACCAAACAGAAATAGGTTTTTTTACTCTTCTCAAAAAAAAAAAAAAAAAAAAAAAGCTCCAGATACATATTGTAGAGCGTTTCGGGGCACCTGCTTATCTGAAGGGAAAAACACTCCGAAAACCATCAATCCAACGTTGTTGAAAGACATAGTTCTAGCGGAGGTGAAATTAGGGTTTGGACAGGGATCTCACTCTGCGTCACACTGTTCTGCATGTACTTCATGGATTAACTCTGACTGGGGCCGTGGTAGCCCGATCGGTAGAGTGTCGGATTCGGGGCCGGAGGGTCCTGGTTCGAACCTCGATGGTCGAAGACCCACCGTCGTCATTAAAGGGGATTGGGCGACGTTAAATATGCTCGTGGTCTCAATGTCCTCCAAGTGAAACGATACCTCTGGGGGTGCTAGCACCAGGTAGTTAATAGCTCCTGGACTAGTTCCAAATTCTCATTAACTGTTCGATCCGGTGATGGTGCTGCCATCTATCGGTATATAAAATAATGGAGGCAAGGCGCTTAGTATGCAGTCCTCGACATCAATACAGTTGTAGTCAGTTGTGACTCTGAATAGGAATAGGAATAGGAACTCTGACTGGCGTGAGATATCGACATGACATCCCTCATCCATATACATTCATTCATATTCAGCATGCTGGTGCTACTGGCAATAATTTCATTCTGGCACAAATGCCTGCAATCGTTCAGTGTGATTCACTGCAAAAGCAGTTTTTTGCGAACGATCCCTCACGATTCGCCTCCTATCCAAGAATTATTGATATTTGGCTCATTAGAGACATTTTTTTAAATTTTTTAGATATTGAACTGGAATTTGACAATAAGTTGAGCGGTCTAACTGTATTTTAAATTAAGGTTATAAATCGCTATCGTTCGCGCATACGCAAGGAAAATTTAATCGCTTTGAACGTTCATAATTCTTAAAATTTTCAATTGAATTTCAAATTTCAGCATTACGTTTCTCTTGTATGTGCTGTCAAATACTCTGAAAGTTTGTAAAGGTGCGAATGAAAACTGCGTGTTATGAGCCATAACGCATTGCATGAAGTTGGTTCAAAACTAAAACATATTGCTACTTTTCATTGAAAAGTTTGTAAATTTTTCATAGTCATTACACAGTAGTAAATAATGCCTTTCTGTTTATGATAGGATACGCAATTGAATTTTTAACTGAAATGCGCAGTCTTTGAAGAGAAATTCCGTGGTTGCACCTCAAAATGACGTATTGTTATGAATTTAAATTAAATGCTTGTATTCGAACTCTGAATGTATACATTAGTGTCTGAAATTTATTCTATTTCTTGAATTAGTACTTCAGAAGATGTAAAAATTTAATTCAATATATTGACTGGTGAGTCATTTGAAATGCTTTCAGTTTGAGCTGGTCTTGAATCAGCAAATATCAGTCAACTGGATGTTGTAATGGTTTTCCAAAAGCCGGTTTCAAACATTATTACGATAAATAAGGGTTTTTTACTAGCTATTTAAAAATCTTTAAAAATTTCATTCTTCACAGTTGAGGCAGTGAGAAGCAAAGAGATGTAAGTGGACATTTTTAAGTTTTGAGTAAAACGCGTTTAAAGATAACGTTCTAGGTGGGCTTTCATTGAATTTTTTTCTGTATCATGCTGTTCAGAGGTATCTACCAGGGCTACTAGTACTATCTCGTGCCCCAAGACAAAGGATAGGTTCCCATACTATTTGTACTGGTTATCTCCAAATTTTTAATTTTTACACTTACATCCCTTTACTTCTCACTGTCTCAGTTTATCTTTGAACCAAGAACCTACGTGTTATAAACATGTTAAAAAGCTTCTACAACAAAGAATTGGTATAAACTTCGGTACATGAAGTAACTGTATAACAAAAAAATTTTTAAATTTTAGACTTGCACTACAGTAATAATTTTCAGTAGGAGATCGCAAGCAGTTGTGGGTCTTTAATGATTTTGAACACTATTTTAACACTCTGATTATTAAGCACTGTCAGTTAAATTAGTTATCAGCAATAAGAGGTATTTCAAGTTATTTTGACACTTCACTTTGTACTTAGTAACGTCCTCTTTGGGAACATGGTACATGTTTCAATGCTTCTACGGAATTGAAACTAATTTCTGTTCATGGAATACATAGACCGAAGGTAAACAAAAAATTATTCAGAAGATTTACTGCTGTGGTGCCACTTATGAGGATTTTCTCTTGAATTATAAAGACAGTTAACCGATAAAATTTGAATTTGCTGCCTGCTTGGCTCCAATTTGTTCTCGTCAAGCCCAGCACGTGATTGAGGTCACGAAATGGCGCAATGCTTTGTTTACATCTACTCTATCCTTCCCGTTAATTAGGTTTACATATGAGGCAGAGAAGCAAGGGGATTTTTAAGTGGCAAAATTAAAAATTTGGAGATAACCAGTACACATGATAGGTGAACCTCTCCTCTATTTTGGGGCAAGAGATGGTACTAGTATTCCTGGGAGTGGCTGCTAAACAGCATGATTTAGAAAAAATTTCAATCAAAGCCTACCTAGGATGTAATCTTTAAACGCGTTTACTCAAAACTTGAAAATGTCCACTTACATCCCTTTGCTTCTCACTGCCTCATATGCATATTGTCTAAAAGCATTTTCTCTGTGAATGTTATCAATTTATTTTAATTTTCTTGTAATGTCTCGATTTCGTTTCAGGCTGAATTCCAGAAAAGAAGACAGTCCGTCCGAGAACGTAACAAGTTGTCGGACGACACCATAATCTACAGTTCCACTCTGCCCCACTTGTTCCTCTTGCTTCATATGCTATGCAGCCGATTCAACTGCACCCAACAGACCCTCCTCCAAATCGCCGTTTTCATTTTTTCCGTATTCTCAGTCTGGTACTCTGTATACATTAAGATCAGACACGACAACTATAACCAAGAGCTCGTCTTCTTAGGTTGATTCCTCCATGTTAATTTGAATTATTCTAAATACTCTGTCAACGTCAAGATCCTACATGACACTACTCTCAAGGATTATTATTCTTACTTGACTTTTCAAGGTTGATTTATATGATCTCAGTTACTCTGGCTGTACCAATATCAGAAAAGATGATTGAATTCAAGAGTTTGGGTGATACAATCTGCCTGCATTAAGATGAAGCACAACAATTATAATCAAGAATTTGTTCTTAGTTTGATTTCTCAAAGTTATCAACATCAATATCAAACATGATAACTAAGACCAAGATTTTGTCTTTTTAAGATGGTATAAATTATGTATGGTACACTCCGTCTACATCAAGATCAAACTCAACTGCTCATGAATACATCTTCTTAGGCTGGTTCTTCGAGGTTGCTTTAAATTATCTTTGTTGCCTTGACTATATCAAGATCAGGAACGACAACTATGGCCGAGAATGTGACTTCTCAGGTTTATACCAGTTTTTCTGGTGTGGAAAAATTGTCTGAATCTCCTCTGCCAACATCAAGATCAACCAAACACATCTACTCAAAAGAATTCAACTTCCTTAGGTTGAATCTTCAAAGAGGATTTTTAGCTAGTTCCCTACTGACCAGATATAATTTGTAATTCAACTTGAAGTAGTGAGAAACAAAACTTGAAGTAGTTTAAAAGAAAACAAAACTTAAATGTTAAAAACATATTCCATGTTAAATAAGAGAAGGAGATTTGAAGTTGCGCTGGTTGATTTACAAAATAAAGATTGCGTAAAAGCAGAGGTCATGTGCTTTACTGTGTCTTTATAAAATGCTGAGTAACGTTCGACGGTTCTAAGCCCAAAAAGGATAGTAGGGGAGACCGCAGAGAAACTCTGAACAACGCCTTTTTTTTTTTTTGTTAGACTAGCGTGAGCGTTGTATGTATAGTACAGGATTCGGCATAACACCCATGTGGTATCGACAAATAGCATTATATGTGCCAGGCTTGGAGTAATCGCGGATTACGTAATCGTAATCTGAGTAATCGATTACTTTTTTGTGTAATCATAATCATAATCGTAATCTTTTGATAGGATACTTCCGTAATCGTAATCAGGATTTTCATGCGTAATCGTAATTGTAATCTAAGTAAAATAATCCGTAATTTCAATCTTGTAATCGTGTAATCTTGACTTTCTAAAAGTAAAAAAAATTAAGCCGCCCTTTTACTAATGTATGGAAAGATAACATAGTTCAATAGTAACATAGAAAACGACTTCTTTCTTTAAGCGACTATACAGTGCTCTTCCCCACTCGTCCTTGTTTGCAAACGAGAGTCATAAATCGAGCCCTATCCATAGACTAATAATAAGAGTAGACCGAGCTTTCCCAGACTTGCTGATGAAAAAATTGGTTCGTGGATACATCATGTGACTGGTGGGAGGCTTGGCGAAAACTTTGGCAGCATGGTTGCTAGATGGCAACATTATCTATTGTTTGGCACTCGACATGTATTTTAAGACGTAATGTGTGTTCATTGTAATTTTTTTCCTGGTGCAGAGATTGAACTGTTTTTCTTTTAGTTATGCATTATTTTGACATTAGCAATTAGTTTTTGATCACAGTTTTCAGTAACTTTTATTTCATTTGGAACTGCTACGTCAGCGTTGGCGTGAACGTAATGGCGTAAACGTTTTGCGTTAACGCAAAAATACAATACAAATACAAATACAAATGTGACGACCAGCAACAGGCTCTGGGCCCAGCTAGGCTGGTCCTACTCAATTAATTAGTCCCCAATGAAGATCAATGGCCCGCTTAAAGCTATCCACTCCCTTGCTCATTACCGCCTCTTCCGGTAAGCTATTCCAAGTGCCCACGACCCTGCTAAAGTAGTAGTTTTTCCTGATTTCCAAGTTAGCCTGAGATTTAAATAGCTTAAAACAATGATCCCTTGTCCTGCTTTCCCCGCAAAAATTTAATCCATTTACATCTTTCATTTTGATAAATTTAAATAACTGAATCATGTCCCCTCTGACTCTCCTTTGCTCCAGGCCATACATGTTAAGCCTATTAAGTCTGGTATCATAATCTAAATCTGAGAGTCCCCTTACTAATTTAGTTACCCTTCTTTGAATCCTTTCCAATACAAAAATATCTTTCTTCAGATAAGGCGACCAAAACTGAACAGCATACTCCAAATGAGGTCTTACTAAACTCCTATATAAAGGCAGAAGAACTTTCTTACATTTGTTTGAAATAGATCTATTGATAAACCCAATCATTTTGTTGGCTTTGTTACTAGCAATACTGCACTGTTGACTAAACTTGAAGTCCTGATTTATAAAGATACCCAGATCCATAACATTTTCTGCCTGATTTATGACAACCCTGTAAACGATAACTCATACGCTTATTTCCATGACTTAAGTGTAGCACTTGACATTTCCCTACATTAACTGCCATACCCCATTTATCTGTGCACTTAGAAATATGATCTAAATCCTCTTGCAGCTGTTTCACTTGTTCTTCATTTTCGACAATCCCCATAACTTTTACATCATCAGCAAAACAATTCGTGCTTCCAGAAATATTTTCATTGATGTCATTCATAAATATAATAAACAAAAGAGGCCCTAAAACTGATCCCTGAGGAACCCCACTTAAAACATCACTCCAATTAGAATTTCCTCTCACAACTACTCTTTGCTTCCTACCAGTGAGCCAATTTCTAACCCAAAGTAAAGTTTTTCCTCCTATTCCTATGTCAGTTAACTTGCTGAGAAGAGCAACATGCGGTACCTTGTCAAAAGCTTTTTGAAAATCAATATAAACAACATCCACACATTTTTGTTATCTAAAGCTGAGGTAACCTTGTCGTAGAAATGCAATAAATTAGTAGTACAGGATTTACCTTTCCTGAAACTATACTGCAAACTAGTCAACAGACTATTAGTCTCTAAGAACTTCATGATCTTAATTTTGATCAAAGTTTCGAAAATCTTACAAATCACCGAAGTCAAACTTACAGGTCTATAATTCCCAGCAATACCTTTAGATCCCTTCTTGAAGAGTGGCGTTATGTACTAATCGGTATCTTAAATTAAAATTGTAGGTAAAAATCTTACCGTTTGTCGATTCTTTTTGGGCGCTTGCATCTTTAATTGCTTAGAGAGTTATTGAAATTGACTAAAGAAAATGCACAATACTATCTAAACGAAAAACTCACTATATTAACAAAATATTTACAACTTAGAATAACAAATTTACAAATAGGACTCCATAAAAGATCATTCTTCCGTGCTCCATCAATTATATTTATTTTATTTCTCGCGGACTTTGATCGTCTGCTACGATCAACTTCCGCTGTTGCTTGGATATCCAACAGTCACATGGTTTGGTTTATGAGCAGCAAAAGGGTTGCCATAGCTCGGTCTATTCTCATTATTAGTCTATAGCCCTATCTTAAGTGTTTAGTACAATTAGTACCCCGTGGGCGCCTTTGCGTTTCAGGGCTTCTTGGGAACATCTTCCCAAATCCTTACAATTGGTCATTCATCAGCTTCCCTTTCATCTGTCAATGTTAGGCAATCAAGCGAAGCACATTGCCGCCTCAAAATCGTATTTTAGCAGAAAAAGTACAATGATATCAAAAGTGCAACTAAGTTTCGGGCAACAAAAAGCTTTTGTTTTTTTTATACTTTTATGAGAAAGTAGTGAATGATTGAAAAAAGATTTTGTCAAAAGAAAACCGAATTTGCATTTGTGTTTCAGTGATTCTTTAAACACTCTTGCCTTTATACGTATTGCATTATTTTTTACTACATGACATCTAATCTAAACCCAGGTGAATAAAAAATTTTTTTGCATGCTTTCAAAATAATTTCTCGCATTGTTTCATCTTAAATGTATGTTTATATGATTACAACTGATATTCTCTAATAATGAGTATGCATGAAAGTAAAAAGTTTGCATTGATAGATTTTTAAAAATTTGTTTACGTTTTATGGTATCAAGGAATTAACACAAATTTTGAAACTGAATTATCTTTTTATGCCACATTTTTAAAGTGAGAAAAATTACACTTCACTGCTGCATTAAAACTGCGATGTATAAATATTATTATAAAATACTCATTTATGCAACAAAAAAAAAGCTGTATGACTAAAAAGTGGAAATCATAGCAAACCATGTTATGTCCAATCTTATTTTTTATGAGTGTTAAGTTGAAACCTTTTAGCACTTGTAAAAGTGCAATTTCTTTAGTAAGTGATTGATTCAAGAATGAAATCAAAGCATATGCAAATAGCTATAAAATGATCATAAAATTGATCCTGTAGAATTGTAGAGGTCTAACACTCATATGTATCCTTTTGCTAAAAATACTACCCAAGTATTTTTTTAATTTCTGCGTCATCTGCTCCAGTTCAACGATTGTTTAGCATTGCTGGAAATTTTTTCACTTCTCAAAGAATGAGGGGAAAAAAAACAGACATCTTTGAAGTATTAATTACACTTAAATGCATTTAATTCCTTTTTTTTTACATTTTCAATTGTTTCGTTTCATATCTTTTATTTACACTTTCTGCGTATTTTATTACATTGCAGTTTTTCTGTATAAAGACCTAATAGGAGGTTCGTTTTTTAAAAAATAGCTGCGTATTAAATTAACTGATAATATACTAAATAATTGAGAATACAATGCTGAAATATACCACACAATTTTCAGAAATTATAAGCTCTAAAATGTTGAGCAGTTCCGCATTACGTTATTGCCCTTAAGCCAGGGCTAAGGCAGAACTACTGCAGTGGCAAAACAATAATAAACAGCTGAGTCAAAAACAGCATGCATTGTGTATACATTTGAATAAGAGTGTGCCTAAACCTGAATACAATGTACACAGTCATTGTAGCACTGTGTAATGTACACAATTTGAATTTTCTAGATGCTTTTTATCTTTCATATATTGCCCTTTTTTTGTGCCCGTAATCATAATTGTAATCGATTACATTCCCTCGTAATTGACTCCAAGCCTGATACGTGCCATTTACATTAGTAGCAATGGCATTCCGCGGTAAACATCGTTACGTGTTAAGGATGAACGTAATCATAATGGTGGTTTTCAGCAAGAATTTCACTTTCGGTTCCGATTTAGCAGACATGATCCTGTTCTGTTCAAAATAGAAAAAAATATGATGTTTGATATCAAACTTTAGACCCACAGGTACTGCACTGAAAAAAAAAAAAAAAAAACACGCCTGGCCGACCTCAGACAGTCACAACCTTTAGAGCTGGAATTAGTAAATGGAGGGAGCAAGTACAATCATTGGTTCAGCAAAAGCTGACCCAAAGACCCCAAGTCACGTGACTCAACAATGACAAATGATTGGCAAGTTTTGCGTTAAACAAGCGAAAGAACATTGATTTCCTCTAATGCTTTGCTTTGAAATCTATCACGTGACTTGGGGTCTTGGCTTCACGAATAAAAGTCTTCACTCCTTCCATTTTATCTTTTCTCAATGGTCACAACGCTAAAAAAAAAATGTGGCACTCTCGAGAGTGTCCATTCAGTAATCTTCAAAGTGCATGCTTAAACATCTCAAAATCACACTTAAACATGCAGCTGGCCAGCAGTTCTGTGACAGGAATGTAAGAAAAGTTCTGGACAGTGATCTTCGGAATATGAACAGTTTTTTTAGTCCAACAGGATCATGTTTGCCCACACAACAATGATCATTGTGCCATGCCACTGCTACTACTCTAAATGGTATGCAGACTGCTATCTACCGATAACACTTAAACCACTGCATCCATACCATAACTCACACAGCGCTCTCTGCAAATACGGGAGGGAAATATGCTGGATCTTGTATTCTCAAAATGAGCCAACATTTTTACACTGTAATGCATGAATATCTTCAAAAGACTTTGGTGACAATTATAATGTACATCAAGAAAATGGACAGTAAAAGATGTCATCCCGGACTTTCTCGGCATGAGATAACTTTAGAACTGAAAAGAAACAAAAGATTCATTAAAATGTAATCAAACATTGTATAAAATACAGAAATTTGCAAGCACTATCAGACGCGTGTTTCGGGGTTAGATCGAACCTCTTTTTCAATGCAAATGGTCCAGGGCCCGACTAACTAAAAGGGAGGTCCAAGGCCCACAATAATTTGGAGGACCCCTGAAGGCTATTATTTAAAAAATGTATGTATTTTTGGTATAGTTGTAATGCTATGCATAATTCTTTAAGTAATTTGGGGCCCCTTAGGAAGAGGAGGCCCCAGGCCCAGGCCTAGTAGGTCTGTGCCTGGCCTGCCCTGTGTGTAATCTGGCCCTGAAATGATCATATGGGTGAAAAGACAAGCAACAGGGAGATTTGAAGAAGACTTGACTGATGAGCAAAAGAATATGCAATGGCCTAAGGTGCCCATTATCCATTGAACAAGCACGCACTCTCGATGGTCAAGCCTTGTTGAAATCGCCCTGGAAGGAAAAACACCAGCAGTAATGGCCAGTGTTTCAGTAGCGACCAATACAAGGTTTAAAGTGCACTAGTAGTGGTCACAGTCGAGTCTATTTTTAAACTTAGGGTCTACTATATTAATTTTCTCTTTTGAAACTTAATGAGCGTATTATAGCCCAACTCTTACTAAATCGTCCAATTTTTAAAAATGGCAGAGTTTCAATTTGTTCAATTTTTATACATTTTTTCCCAAACTTCAAATTTGATCCAATAGTGACTACTTCAAGATCTGAAAATTTCAGTAGTGGCCATCTGACATCTCCCATCCAAATAATTCACAATACTTACTTTAAATTCCAATAACTGATGAATAAAATTGATTCAATATGATACTTATATTAAGTACCAACAAAAAATCTCATTAATATTGTTCATTTCTTTCTTCAAAGTACGTAAGTAAACTTGAAGTGGTCACTACTGGTGTTTTACCTTATACCTAGAATTTATTGATGGGCAATTTAAAGCACGTACTTTTTTTGGTTCTCGGAAGCTTAGAAAAATCACTAAATTACAAGATTATTATTTCATTGTTCAGTTTATTCCATAGTTCAAGGATTCCCAAAGTGGGTGCCGTATGGAGAGGCGAAGGGTGCTGCGAAGGCACCCTTTGCCAGAAATTACCTTCTGGGTGGGGTTTTTGGTCATATCCGGCCTTATATTTTTTTTAACGCATTATCATTGGTAATATGTATCAAAATGAAGAATGGAAAGGGTTTAACCCCAAAACCAATTTTAAGTCAATCCATGAATATTAACCCGTGCTCCTAAGATCTCCTTTTTTGAGTTTCAAAGAAAAAATTGCGAATTTTCTCAAAACGAAAAAATGTTCTTACGTTTTATATTTAAAGTAATTTTGAACCTCAATAGATGCTGCTACTTCCAGATCGAGCATTCTCTCACTTACCTGTTACAGAGGGTACATGTACACCAATGGCCTTGGGTCAGGCATACCGCTCTTCTGCGCTCGTTCCAAACCACGTGGCAGGGGAACATTTCTTTCCACCAAGATGGACACAAGGGAGCCCAAAGCCCAAGGGAGGACACTAATGAATGGCCTTTGACAACAACAAATTGCCTCCTCCAGACTTTGGGGTGTAGATTTGCAAAATTTCCTGTATATGTAATAGGTGTGGCGAATAGGGTCGATAGGTTTCCAATGCTATAAATATAAGTAATGGAAATTATATTTTAATTTTCTGTTCTTCAGTTACAAATGTGTGCTTAAATGTTTATACAATTTTCAATTTTTAAAATACAAATTTCGAAAAATTATCCATTCCTCTGACATAAAAATATACTATACAGTAGACCCTCGTTTTACGCGGGTTTATTTTACGCAATTTCGATTATACGCCGTATAAGATTTGACACCTTTATTTTATTTTACGCAGATGAGAATCGGTTTTATGCGGATGAGGCAATGCAAGGAGATAAAATTTTCACCTCTTTCAAAATCCAAACTCCTAAAGATTGCAGATTACGTAATCAACTGCATTTTGGCGTGCTAATAATCGAACTTGGGCCACTGGAGACATTTTATGCGATTGGTTCCAGAGCTCTTTCCAGAAGTAACGTTATTAAACTCACACAGCTCGGAACTCACTGGAAGAACTTTTAGGAGTAACAAAAGAGGCTAAAACCAACGAGGATATCGACGTCAGCGACGCATAACCAAAAACGTTCACATTGAAAATTTTGAACCATTCCTAGACAATAGAAATGATTTTTCTGATTTGTTAGTGAAGGAAGATTCTATCACGGAAATGACGCAAGTGATCATGGATGCGTTAATGCTCTGCAAAGAATTACAGAGAAAAATTCTTAATGACTGCCAAAAGACTATCATAGCCAGCTCCTCTTTATAAAAAGAATACGAAATTAATTTATGTTTTCTCTATGCATGTTGTGCATAAAAGTCGATATAAGTACACATTAAACTTATTATACAATTAGTCACCACTAGAATGAAGTACACCATTTGAATTCTAAAAGACGAAGTTGATGACATATTATTGTTCGTAAAAAGCGGAATTGAGAAAGATCTTTCCATTTAAGATTGCAGAGAATTGTCATAACTTGTAATAATACTTCCTGGTGAAGACTCCTATAGAAATATGCTTTGGGCAACCTGGAGCTTATCCCTGAGCCTATCGATAGGTTTCAATTATAGTGCCTAGAAAGTGTAGTGTGCCAAACGACGGGGAAAAAGTGAGGTCAGATCTGAGGAAAAGCCAGATGGCGCTGAGCTCGAGGAGTACGTTATGCTCCTCAATCAGACTCGTTTTAAATCAGCGATTGCATTCTGATTTCTCAGTTTAAAAGCCCCGTTTTTCGGATTGAACTTATTTCTGCGCAAAAGACAAATTCTGTAATAAGTGCTAATTGTTACATGGATGTTCATTTATTTTTTGTAGCATGTAAAATTACCTTATGCTAATTTATCTTCAATGAAAATAGTAGACCATAAGGGGCCATTCATTAAATACGTAAGGGTCCCGAGGGGGAGGGGGTTGGAAAAGCCCCTACGTACCCTTACTGGGGGGGGGGTCAAACTCATTCTTACGTAATATTTTCCAAGTCGGTATTTCACGTTAGAAATTGCGCGGTCAAGTGATTTGGCAGAGATTATGTTCCATTTGCGTCTGGAAGGTAAGATACGTGTTAGGGTAAGATGTTTTTTTATTTATTTTACAAAGAATTTATAGTGTAAAATATAATAAAAGAGTCACATTGTGTATGGCATGTTTTATTTGTAATTAATATTACATCAAAAAAAAATGTCAAAAAAACATTCAGTTTAGATTCTAACTTTTCAGTAACTATTTCTTTACGCAAAAGATTTAATTTAATAATGTGAATTTAATAACGATTCCAGTGATGTAATGATTCCAAGATTTGTTATTTTATCATTTTGAAAAACGAAATGGAATCTTGCGTAAGAATGGAGGGTGGGGTGAAAAAGATGGGGGAACAGATGGGGGAGGGGGTAAAAAATTGCCAAAAGCATCCTTACATAATTAATGAATGGCCCCTAAGTATTCAATAACTGCGCGTCTCTTATTTCTATACTAATAATAAAGCTGAAAGTCCCACTGTCTGGATTTCTGTTCGGATTTCTGTCTGGATATCTGTGACGCGCACAGCGCCTATACCGTTCGGCCAATTTTCATGAAATTTAGTACAAAGTTAGTTTGTAGCATGGGGGTGTACACCTCGAAGCTATTTTTCGAAAATTCGATTTTGTTCTTTTTTTATTTCAATTTTAAGAACAGTTTCCGAAGCAAAATTATCATAAGATGGACGAGTAAATTAGTAAATTATCATGACGTGGAATCGTAACATGGGAAGAGAGAATAAACATATCCAATTGGCGAGAAATTCATCATCCATTATTTGTAAATATACAGGCTAATCAAATGACCTTTTAATTTTCTTCTTCGGGCAAAGTCGTGCGGGTACCGCTAATTTCAAAATAAAACTGCTACTAAATTCTTGAAGCTAATTAAAATTATCAGGGCTTCTTAGTCTGAGTCGAAGAGTCGGAGTCGCTTGAAAATCTACCGATTCCGATCTGTTTTTTTTTTTTTTTTTTTTTTTTTCAAGGAATTTCCTTACATTAAAAAAAATAATAGGGCCACTTGTTCCGATCACATATATAACTACATACTAATTTGCAAATAACTGCAATTGGCAAACAGATGGCTTGATTATTTGTTGAATTTTCGGTAATACTCATCAACGTCAAACTGCTAGTTTGCTTATTTTTACAACGTTCTTTAGAACCTGTTAGCAAATGGTTTTGCTGTCGATAATTATCGAAATAGAAGTAGTTTTTGAATCTGACGTTTTCACTGTCAAAAAAAATCTATCTTTTATCTCATATGTAAAATAGCGAAAGAATCCTTAAAAACTAAAAGCAAATGGGGAAACTCCTCGTCCCTCTCCTTTGTCTAACGTTGCTTATGATAGCTTTAAAATGTTCCTTTAAAAGGAAGCGCAACTTCTGAATCTCCCTACCCTTAATCAGGAAACAACATGACAGTGTTACAATTAAAAAATCTAAATAAGTAGCGATCAAAAGAAATTGTGATAAATGTTTTTGGACGCAAAAATTATTTTCCCGTTGTCGATATATGAGATTTTAAAGCCTATGGGAATTTTAAGAAAAGCGAGTCTCGTTGTTCCAAATTTAGCGAGTTTCGATGGGGACAGACATCTTTCTCACGTTTTGCAGATATGGATGTCCTGCCACATGCAAACGAAGAAATCGTCTGTGAGAAATTGGTACCTTCAATCCCTCGCCAAGTATTTAAATTTGCCACTTTTCTTAAAATTTCGGGAGACTTAAATACCTTTTATCTCGATAACGAGGGACGATAACAATAATAATTATCAATTTTGTACAGGATTTTAAAAGGCTGAAATTCAAGAAAAAAAACTTTTTTTTTAAATATAACTTACGTGCTCGTTGATTCCGTTTGCCCGAAAGTCATATGGTCGGTCGCTGATAGTAACCAGGTGTAGCGTTGCTGGAGATTTTCAACCTATTCTGAATTCATTATTTTAAAAATTCTGAAGGTTTAAAAAAATTTGAACCACCGTTTCAGACTTCCAATATAACAGTTAAATAACAAGCAAAAATTTTTAAAAATCAAAAAAAGTGAGCAACTTTTTTTCTTTGCCTGTACGATTTCACAAGCGTTGACCCTTTACTGACTAAAATTCACATATAGCGATATGACTACTTCTTTTACTCATAGATGGCGCCACCAAAGGAAGAAAACGTGAATTTCATTTTCATTTTCTGCTTCATTTTGTTCTTGACGAAAGAAGACAGAACAGTAAGGAAGGGTGTAGTCAGAATTTTCCTATTAGGTGTACAAAAAGGCTGCGAAAGAAACTTTTACAAAAGAAAAAAGCAGGCGAAAAACCGAGCTCAATGAAAGTAACATAATGAAAATAACATTAGGTGTAAAATGAACACCATGAATCATAGGCGCCCATATGAGGGGGCAAGTGGGGGCTCAAGCCCCCCCCCCCCCTCCAAGTATTATAACTTCCTAGTTTTTCGTACTTTTTTCTTTGCAAAAATGTAAAAACATTTCTTCTCCAGCCATTAATGTGTAAGTTATTAAAAATGTCAAATTTTAATAACTCTAATTTGTACTGAAATCGGTTTCTATGGGGAAAATATTCTGCTAAACCATGAGGAAAATATCTGAGCCCTCCCCCAGTCCCCCTCCTCAAAATTTTGCATGTAGGCGCCCATGCCAGGAATGCGAAAATTGACTACAAGTTGAGAAGAAAAGAAGGAAAAAATACCAAAAAATTCAGTTTTTGAGGTACAATGCTTACAGATGGACTAAAGGTTGACATTCTTTTTTTTTTCCTTTCATCAAAAAAAAAAAAAAAAGTGAATACCCAAAGCAGTAGCGTACCTAGCATGGGTGACACCCGGGACGGTAATTTTTGGTGTCACTTCCCCAAACCGAAACACGAAAAAAAAAAAAAACAAGTTGTTAATGTTCTATATGTAAACATGAAATTCATATAATCTTCAGAAACAACTACATTTGTGTTGCAACGAAATTTTAAGGTGGCTAATGTTAAGGGACATTAATAAAAGGACAAATAAAAACTATGAAAGCTTTTTTAGAAAATTTGCCCTAGCCGCATATGTGCAGGACCGTTGCGAGGTCAAAAAAAGAAATTGAAGGAAATGGATTTCAAACGTATCCCAAACACAGGAAAAGAGAAAAGACAATGGATTTTTTAGATATTTGATTTAAGACAATATGAACCTAATCCTAAGTATAATGTTCACTTCATGGCAGGGAAATTTTTTCAAACTTGTCGTTTCAAAAATGCAATTTAGATGAGCTTTGATAATGTTAGGGGAGAAGAGGTTCGGGGAATTTTTCGAAATTGTAGCTCTTAAAACGTAGTTTTAGACGAGTTTTGGTTATTTTACGGTGGGGGGGGAGGAGAGTTTGAGGGTTTACCCCCATGAAATTTTCAAATTATAGTCTTAAAAAGGCATTTTGAACTACCTTTGGTTTCGAGAATGTTAGAGGTTGAAGAGGTTCGGGGATGAGGGGGGCACCCCAGGGAATTTTCAAAATTGAAGTTTTAAAATCACGTTTGTAGACCATCTTTAGAAACGTTTAGAGGACCACCATTTTCTCGAAATAAACTCTAAAAACTCTAAAAACGCAATTGAAACAACTCTTTTGCCAAGACAAAAAAAAAAAATGATTTAATGAATTCACGATTTATCTGTGAATCTCTATTTAGTTTTAGAACCGTTGCTCAATTTTTCAGAAACTCTTAAATGCATTCTGGGTGTCACCGCCCCCCCCAAAGACTGTCAGCTGACGTAACCCCCCCCCCTTGTAGCGACGCTACTCTGCTTGGTAGATTAAATATAATTTAAAATGTTAGAGAAATTCGGAAGTGAAGTAGTTTTATTTTTCATAAACTTTTAAATTCATTTTGGCATCAGCACCCCCTCTAGAGGCAGTCCCCATCGCAAGCACCGCCGGCCCCCCGCGTAGTGATACAACTGAGTTTTGCGTTTGATAGAATAAATATTAAAATATTGGTGGAAATTTTCTGAAGTACAATTTGCAGTTTTCAAAAACTTGCAATTGCACTTTGGATGTCACTTACCATTCGGATTTTCGGCATCTGGAAAATCCACTGACTGACCACTTGGATCACAGGCTCAGAACCCGTGACAAAAAGCGTACGAAGCCAACGCTTAGCCATTGCGCAAGTTAGGCGACACAATGAAATATAATAATAGCAAATATTTAATTATTTTTTCAAAGTGACAATACTTTTTTTTTTTTTTTTTGAAATGCTCATGCTACAAGTTTCTTTTTAAGTGTCAGTTTCTTTAATTGATTTCTGATAGAATTTTTATACTTCAGGAGTTCCCTCTTCCCCAAGAGCAAAAGCGCACCCCACCAAATTCCACAATGACCGACACCAAGAACAATAGCACCCCCCCCCCCTCCCTCAATTCCATTGGTGCAGTTTTCAAATGTAATATAATTAGGTTGGTTTCAAACTATCGGGAAAATCAAGCACACACTCTGGTCTAAAATAGCAATTGCGTCAGCGTCGAGCTTTCTATGCAACAGGGAGGTCTATCTGGAGCAGAGTTGCCAGATTTAAGAACAATAAATACGGGACAGGCTTCTAAGAGTGAAAGAGGGGGGGGGGGTGATATTTTTGTGATTGAGGACAATTACTGGCTATGGTGTATTTTTAAGGGGTGATAAACAATCATGTTTCAATAGCTCTTGAAATATTCCTCTCAGTATGCTTATGGGGGAGTACATTTTTGGAGGAATTCTAACTCAAAGAATAAAGCAAGCAATAGAATGAAGTTCAGTATACAGATCGACGTTGATAAGAACAGGTGCTTATTAGTTTAGTCACATTTTTCTTTTACTTTATTTTTTTACTTTAAAATACTGTCTCGTATTATAAAATATTGTTATGTATTATAAAATAGTCGTATTATAAAATAGTGTTGAAGGAAGTTCCACCGGACGCGGGGCAATTTTTCAAAATACAGGACGTCTGGCAACCCTGATCTGGAGCTACTTCTCGGCCATTGACGTAATTCTCATTGTGTTATTAGCGCTGTTTGGCTTCATTCGACCAAAAAAAAATCTATTGTAAAACTCGAGCTGTATTGTTTGAGAGGCTCTTTCTTTCAACATAATCCTGTCAAACAACAATAAATATAAGAACCTCAAAACTTTTCTTCATTTCTTTCAGACTTAAAAACATAACTTAAAAACATAATCTTAAAAACATAAATAACCCATTCCAAATGAAGAGGAAACATTGCAGAAAGCAAACAATCTCGTCTCACGCGTCTGAAACTAGACGAACTAATTCACTTCTAAATCCATTTCGGGGGAAAAGTTGCTTTCCTCTCTCCCAATCATTAGTCATGTTTTTAATTCCATTTCCACACCAACTCGAGCATTAAAGGACACTTTCTTTGGGTCTAGTTTTCCGATTCATTAACGGCAAATCGGATTTTGCGAAACGTGCCGTCAGGCTACAGCATGTAGTTCGTTGTTGACTTATAGTATTTTTAAATGCAAGATTTCAGTTGCTGTAAGTTTCCTATTCTATTTAGATTGGATCTCGGTAACTGAATTTGTTTCGTAACTTTAAAGGCAAAAGACGATAAACTATCGACTTTTTAGTTATTCTTCCGGTGACCGGACGTCAAAGTTGGAGTGTCATTCTTTGGTCAGTGAAATTTCTTTTTTTCCTTTTTTATTTTCCCGTCTTCCCTATTCTGCTCACAAAACTGTTTAGAATGTAGAATAGGGGTGTAGTTTAGGTGACCATACATTTTTTCCCCTCTAAGCGGGATAATTAACGGTAAGCAACTGCATATGTGTCTTTTATAAGTTGGTTTTTTTAGCTTATTACAGAGAAAACAGAAATGGACATATTTAGGAAAAGAATTAATGTAACATTGTATTTTTTAAAGCAAAAACCTATACTTCTAAGCCAGATTAAGGTTAATTTCACTACCACTACTTTGCAGGAGTGCGTAAAAACGATTGTCTGGTGTCTACGAAGTACGAAGGTTGGAATTCGCCCTCTCATAATGTTGGTAAATAATTATAAAGAAATGTTTTTACAGAATTACGTTGTAATGGCTCAGCGCAGGAATTGGATTCTACATACAATGCAGTAAGACCTGAAAATCGCCCTTTTTGGACTTGCGCTTGTCTGTCCCACAGGTACAGAAATTTTTCATGAGTACATTTAGTCAGATGTCCTCATGCATAAATAAAAGCCAATGATAGAGTAACGCTGCTGACGTCATCAACAATGAAACTCGCACCACGGCATGATAATTTGATAATATATTTTGGTAATGTTTAACATGCAGGGAAAGGCTTCATTGTGACAAGGCTGAACTCGATCCGGTAACTTAACTGTTTAACTGGTAATTCTGTGTCATTTCAGAGGAATGAAGAAACGAAAAAATGGTCATCAATGAACGCTACCTACCGGAGTTTAGGGTTCATCCACTGGAGTTAGGGTTCCAATTTATATGTCAAAATTAGTGATGTTCCGGATATCCGTATCCGTATCTGTATCCGCGGATATCCGAAGGAAAATAAAGATCTGTATCCGTATCCGTATCCGTTACTTTTTTGACGGATCTTAAACGGATTATTTCTATTCTAAAAATTTTTAAATATTTAAATAAAATGCTCTTAAATTCCGTTTAAATTAGGTTTTATTCCCTATTTAAATTATAAGGCATCATTTCAGAAGCTAATTTGTACCCCACCCTCCACCCCCGTTGCAAAAAGTAAGGGGAAATAAGTTTTAAAAGTGTGTATCAGTGTGTCTTTTTGTGGCCTCGTAGCTCCTAAAACTGATGAACCGATTTTGATAGTTCATTTTTCGTTCAAAAGGTGACTTGATCGAAAGTGTTCTTAGCTTGGCCTCGTTTTTGTAGAACTTCAATTACCGGAGATATTAATTAAAAACCGATTTAGCGTTTTTCACAATTGAAAATTTACCCCTACGTTAAAAATGTTGGCCCTAATTGAAAGAACGAAGTTTTCTGCGTTTGATATTTATTTGAAACTTCTAACTTATATGCAGTAGGAGCTATAATCTTGTTAAGTAAACTTTAAATGCAATTCTAAGCCTTTATACGCGTGATTAGTAGAGATTTCATAGTCGGAAGATGAGGAGAAAAAGCTCAGTGAGTTAAAACTTTTACCTGCTGTCAGTTCATATTTGATAACGGCCGTGGTAGCCCGATCGGTAGAGTGTCGGAATCGGGGCCGGAGGGTCCTGAGTTCGAACCTCGATGGTCGAAGACCCACCGTCGTCATTAAAGGGGACTGGGCGACGTTAAATATGCTCGTGGTCTCAATGTCCTCCAAGTGAAACGATACCTCTGGGGGTGCTGGCACCAGGTAGCTATTAGCTCTTGGACTAGTTCTAAATTCTCATTAACTGTTCGATCCGGTGATGGTGCTGCCATCTATCGGTATATAAAATAATGGAGGCAAGGCACTTAGTATGCAGTCATCGACATAAATACAGTTGTAGTCAGTTGTGACTCTGAATAGGAATAGGAATATTTGATAACAAATGTGTGTTCTGACCCGCGAAATTCATCTTAATATGAGGTCGACTCTTTGGGATATGTTTTGTTTTTCAAAGTTTTAATTTAATATTAGTTTTTGTTATTGATTTGGGGTTTCTGTTATTCTTCATTTTTGTTTTCCTCGGCATCCTTAAAAAAAAGTGAGACTAAATTCTCTATTTACTGTTTGTAAAGCTGTTCCCTGCTCTGTATTTCGTCGGTCCGAGAAGTTCGGTAGAATGGGTCAGCGCTGCATTTATGCTGAAATAAAATGGGAAAAATTATTTCTAGCCTGTCCAGTAGCAGCTTTACACTCTTGCTCCTGTATCCTACATCTGCCGAGTAAGCTAGAAATAATTTTTCTAATTCCATCAAAGCATTAATGTAGCGCTGACCCATTCCTTCCAACTCTCCCTCAATTTTTTAACGGAGATTTCTTTAAAGAGTAAATCATAGTCTTGATTATATTTTTGCCGCAGTTGACATTTTTTGAAAAAACTGCCATACCTTCCGTAATAAATAACTTCCGTAACAAATTTTACACTTGGAAAGTTAAATTGGGTTACAAAAAAAAAATTTGAGATCCGTATCCGTATCCGCGGATCTTGCCACTAATGATCCGGATCCGTATCCGTGGGTCTACTTTTTTAACGATCCGGCACATCACTAGTCAAAATATCACCGAACAGGCAATAGCTTCGCTCAAATGTAGAAACAATTTTCACCCATCATAACTTGACGGGCGATTTTCTAGTTAAATAAAAATGACATTCTGGCGAGAATTTCACAGAATTTCATTTTCTGTAGTAAACGCAAAAAAACATCCTTTACATACAATGTAATATAAATGTTTTTTTATAAAAATTACAAGATTACCGGCAAAAAAAAAAGTAAAACGATTTTCTTTTGCACTGAGGTCGCGGAACGTACAACCGCAGCTCCACCTTTTGCAAAAACGAAACAATTTTCACTTCTCCTCACAATGTAATTTCTCGATAACCGGTAGGTGTGAAAGAGGTTTTTGGGCATAAACAAGTTCAAAGCGTCATTTATCAAAATCTTCCATCATGAACGCCTTAACAAGCCATTCAAATGGCTTTTCATTTCGTTCTTCGATTAAAGAGTCAGGTGGCCTCGGAACACATTATCGATGCGTTCTACTTTGAGTTGAGCAAAACTCGTCGATCATCGATTATCACGCTTTCTTTCGATTTCTGGATTCCACCTCTTCCAAACGCCCATCTCAGGTAAACTTGAATCAGCGTGGGAGCTCAAAGTCGAAGGTTGGCGACTGTCTCCTTAGAGAGAATCAGATTAGAACTTTTTGCATGCAACAAAATGAAAAAAAGTAAAACTTGCAAGTTTTTAGCAACACCCCCCTTAATACTAAATGCAAATTTACCCTAGCTCTAGGTTTTTATTTCGTTCAAATTTGGCATAAAAATTTGAAAGAAGATGGATTAGCACGGCAGTTTCAAGTTTTGCCCCGGATCGGAAAAAATCAAATATCCAGCACTGAATCCAAGAATGATTCTAAAAAAAGAGACGTTTTCCGTGCACCATAAGGCACAAAATCTCAAAGAAATTGATTTTTCTTGCACATTTTAAAATTAATTTCATTGAACAATAAACAATCTTCACTAGAATAAAAAAAAAATGTAGCCTGGCCTAATAACCGCCTTGAACTTTATAAACATTCTCAGTAGATTCTAAATAAAGCTTCTAATGTCGAGTGTCGAGGATCATATCCGTTATTGGTCTTACGCTGTGCCCCAAAGTGGGCGCCCCTAGCAATAGCCTTATCTTTAATTCTTCAAGTTTCCACTGGGAGATGGGAATATATTTCTCAGACGATTTGATAACATTGCTGCGGAGGAATGGATAGGAATTCGGGGCCGGCGAATTCCGGTCGAGTCTCGTTCGAATGGTTTCGAACACTCACCTCACCTTTGAGCGGCAACGAACGTCGTCGCCTTCACGTGGGAGGGAGAACTGGATTGGCAAGAGAAGTAACCTGTTGGAGATTTCATGTGCGAAAATAGAACAAACAATCGGAATTACCAGCGATGATAATAACACGCAGGTCCTGATCATAGAATAGACCGACTAGGCCGTCGCCTAGGGCCCCCACTATTTAGTGGCCCCCAACATGTCCTGATTACCGCACAGGCCGCCTGGGCAGGGGGGCCCATCTTCCTAAGGGGCCCCAAATTACTCAAATAGTTATGCATCACAACCATATGAAAAATATATGTATTTGAAAAATAATTATAAAAAATTATGACTTGTTATTGGAAAGAATCTTCCTTAAAGGAGAATTTTTATTCATTCTGTCAGTAACAAATCAACCATGTCACAATTACGTGGGATCCCGAAGGGGATTCATAAATGCACATGATAAATGATTTGTGATGGACAAAGAGGTCCTCGAAAATGCATTCCAATTGACCCCGAATATGTAAATCAACCACTCCATTCCGCTATAGAATCTTCAGGGGGGCTCCAAATTATTGTGGGCCTAAGGCCTCATTTTTAGTTCGTCGGGCCCTCGCCCCCAAATGATAAAACTGTCAATGGCTGAAATTGTTTTATCCAATGGCCATAATTATAAAGTTTGAATAAATTGTTGTTTATAAATTTTGAATACAGGGGGCCCCAAAAATATTTGGCCTTGGGCGCACTGATATCTTAAACGGGCTCTGGTAACACATAGAGATGAGTTCGGGCTCATTTTTGAGAGCCCTGCCCGCCTGAGCCCGAAAATTTGTAACCGAGCCCGCCGGAGCCCAAAAATTTGTAACCGAGCCCGCCCGAGCCTGGGTAATATTGCCTCGGACCAAAATCCGAGCCCGCCCCCCGAGCCCGAAGGAAACTTTCTTGTATCAAAAACCGAGCCTTCTACAATCTGACATGATCTCTCTGTTAATGAAAAATGTTATGTCAAATGTTCTTCATTAACAGAAGATTCTAAATTTTCTCATAATGCTCCACTTCAAATGCGTTACTGCATGACATATTACAATAGTAATCGCAAAAAAAAACTATAAATAAGCGTTAATTCCTTTTTTTTTTCTTTTTTGGTTTAATTTTCATATTGGTTGAAGTGATTTAAATGTTTCTTTCATTTTCTCACAGTAGGTAAATGATTATTTGCTTTGAATTTGTTTGGAGATTGACGATTGAATATCTTTGCTTGAGTCCGAGCCCGAAACTTATTTTCGGTTCTAGAGCCCGACCCCGCTGCAGGCCCGGGCTGTCGGACCCGGGCTGAGCCCGTCTCATCTCTATAAACACACACTGCTCAGCAGAGATAAAGCATTTCTATAAAATCATGATACATTTTATTTTTACATATTCACCGAGTTAGGGGGTTCAACTATCTCTCTCTCTCTCTCTCGTTCAGAGGTCACTCTCAAAGTTTTGCAAAGTTATCCTAAAGCAGTGGTGCCCAATCTATGGACCACGGGTCACAAACGGCCGACGAAGCTGAATCGTGTGGTCCTTTATTCTGTTTGAATGCTACCAATCGAAAAGCATGATTGATGGCAATGTTACAAATATGGAGCCTAATGTTTAGAAATTGTTTCTGAAATACAGATGAAATAAAATTAAGGCGCATCAAGTAATGATAATAACAATTATTGGTTTCTAATTTTCTTTCCTTTTTTCCATATTTTCCCATATTATTTGGAAAAAATTTTAAAAGTTACAAATGTCATATATTGTCGCCTCAGAGCAACAGTAAGATATCTAATCCCAGAAATAACACTGCTCTGAGGCGATGTTATGTTCTGGCCCACGTGAATCATATCAGTATGAAGTGCGGTCCCGCGTGGTCGAAAAAGGTTGGACTCCACTGTCCTAAAGCATGTAATAAGAAGGGATAAACACCAAACAAACCTAAACGTCAGACACAGAGCCTGACTACTGTAGGGGCATGCGGGGCACAGACCCCTTCTCTTAGATTTCAGGGGGCCCAAAATCCCCTTAATTTATTATGCTAATTAAAAATAAATAATGATTTCACTCAGAATCTAGAGTACAATGATGTCATTGATATTTTTGCAAATGCCAAGACAAGGAAAAAGTCTCTTATTTGTTGATAAAAATTCCCCTTAAAAATTTGATCTCTTTGCAAATCTCAAAACCACTCCAAGTTTATAGTCTGTAACAACTATTAAAAGTTATATCATAGATAACTTTGATATTTACGGTTAACTGGCAAAGTTTAACCACATCTTATATAATTATCGTATACTATATCTCTTCTACTTTTTAAATGTTGTGATATAAGGTACCACCAAATTTAGCATGTTTGTGTTAATAAGTATCGAAATATTTTCTAGCTGCAGAATAAGCGGGAATAGGGGAGAAGGGGAGACTCAAAATGAATTTCATGTCCAGTGTCTTCAAAAATCTTAGGGGGGCCCTGAAACAGAAATGTGCCCATGTCCAATATCAGAATGATCGGGCTCTGGTCAGACAATAATCAAGGTTGCTCTCCCACACCCTCCCCTAAAGCAATGGCGCCTGGTTATACCTGTATAATAGTAGATTTATACAGGAAGTGTACACACAAAGCAGATTTGCTTTTTATTGCTAAGATCGAATTGATTCAATCATAATCAAGATTGCTCATCTTGTTGAAACTTTTCTCCATGCTCTTCGTTTATAGCGGTTTTTCGGCAAAATATCCTGGAAGAAGTGGGGGAAGTGCAGTTTCAAAGACATGTATTGCATCAACTGCAGTCGGTCAAATAACACCTTAGGAGAGATAAAAAGAGAGGAAGAGAGAGGGAGGTTTCTGTGTAAATCAATTTAAAAACCAGCAATCAAATTCAGATGTTCGTATGGAAAAAATTCCAGATTTCACAAGCTTTCCCAGGGTATTAAAATATTTTTCTAGATGATAATAATTTGCTCTTTCCCATCTAGTGGAATGCAAGATCCCATCACAACAGATAAATGTGAAACTTGATACTTATTCTGTGACTGATAGACATCAATCTGGGATCTGAAAGGAATCTTTGACCAATTATCTCTGCATCTGCTTTTATGTGAATGCCGCCGATATTATCAATTCTGATACGCTGAGTTTGAGGGAAATGATATCTTCTGCGTGTAGAGAGTTGATTGTTTTCTGCTGCAGGTCATCGGAAGCTTATCTCCTGAAGAGCAACAACTTCCAACAAGATGGCCGACTTTTCGACATCACGCTATTACTTTTGTGCGACTGATAGAACTGCAGCACTTATAAACTATAAAAAATGCCAGTAATTCTTCAAACTGTTTTCGACCAATCGCTTTCGTGAGAAAATCCTCCGATGCCTTATTACCAGGATTGCGGAGTCCCAGGGGGAAATGACCGACTCCGACTCCAAGAATTTCAGCCTTCGACTCCTTTTTACACCAAAATCAGTCAGACTCCGACTCCGCAAGTGCTGGCACAGTTGCGGACTTTGCGAGGGAAATGACAGACTCCGAATTCTAAACCTTCTACTCCAGATTTCAACTTCTTTACCTCAAAAATCAGCCCGACTGTGACTCCGCAGCCCTGCTTATAACCACATAAGCAAATGCGGAAGCTGCCCTCCCCACGTACTCTCACTGGTTTCGAAACAAAAATATTCAAAATAAATAAATAAATAAAATTGAAAGCATATTTTTCATACATCATAGTATAGCAAGCAACAAAAATAAAAATATATTCAATAATTAATTGTAACAGTCTAACACAATTTTTGTTGAGTTACATTTTATACACATTCCAAATTCTTGGAGGCGGAGCGGGACAGCAAACTAACAATATTTCAGTTCAGATGGCTTAGTTAAAGCCCCCCCCCCCCCAAACGCCCACTTTTTTTTCTTAATTAAAAGGACTCAGTGGTGGATTTTAAGAATTCCTGGGCTTGGTTGTCTTTTAAAATGCTTGAAAAGAACTATATTCAAAAAAAAAAAAAATCAGTTTGTAAACTCCCCGTGGACCGTACAAAATCAGTTCACGAACTATAGGTTAGAGACCCCTGCTCTGCACCTCAGGGCATTACCTCAACGCATTTTCAATCTTTTTTGTAAGCTTCCGTTCTAACACTTGATTTAATTTTCAGATAGGAATACTTCTAAGATTCATTTCTCTTATAAAAGTTTTAAAGTTGGAAAAACACTAAAAATTTGAAATGTAAAAGTGGAATAAACAATGAAATGTTCCCTCGGCAGCCAGAGAGTTGACCGTCATATAGGAATTTTCCCCAGAGTTTGCAAATGCTGTTTCATATTCCGTGAGAAGTGTAGCGTAAAAACAATAGCAAGCACGTGCTGTGTACATAAATAAACATCAATACCCGTCTTTTTGCTTAAGAATGAATGTAATCTGTCATCAAAATTCCAACATAGATGAAATCATTCCCTTTACTCTATGTTATTTTCTATAAAAGCAGGAAAGTATTTCCTTTTACTGTTCTGATTTTTAACTTAAACCTTAAAAAATACGATTGCATGACACCTATGCATTCGCAAAAAAGAACTTTACATCTTCTCGGTATGAACCTATCATTAATAGGCAAAAGCAGTACATTACCGCGAATAAGCCACGGCCAAGGCAGAACTATATGCAATATACCGACAGTCCGGTTGCATATATACAACCTTTACTAGTTAGGGACTTTATAATAGTTTTGGAACTCCTGATTGGCTAGTCAACGCAAATGGGTCGGTCATGTTTTTTCTCCCATCCAACGTATTCAACAAATTTCGTTCCTCGGAAGTTCTAGACTCACGTTTGAATTCTCCCTCTACCCTCGAATAATGTCTAGAATACATGTTTTATTTCGATATGAAAAAAATTATTAGAGCCTGTAAAAAAAGCTATACAGGTGATGCGTGAAATACACCGCCAGCTCAGTCATTTCCAGCCGAGGACTGCAGTTTCGTGCTTATTAGCACTCATCAGTCCGGCATAGGAAAGTGACTGAGCTGGAGATGGAAAACCTCTTAAGGAAGCCAAGAGTGCGAAACAAACTGGTAGCTAGCAGCACGAAACTGCAGTCTTCGGCTGGAAATGACTAAGCTGGCGGTGTATTTCACGTATTTCTGCTTCAGCCCTGGCTAATGGACTGTAATTTACTGAATATACCTTGCCTCGCCTTCAATCTTCGAGTTGAACCGAACCACTGCTTCGGTCACTCGTCTGGTCTGCTAATTCTTTGTTAGCTACCAGTTTGTTTCGCACTCTTGACTTCCTTAAGAGGTTTTCCATCTCCAGCTCAGTTACTTTCCTATGCCGGGCTGATGAGTGCTAATAAGCACGAAACTGCAGTCCTCGGCTGGAGTAGACTGAGCTGACGGTGTAGTTCACGTATTTCTGCTTTAGCCCTGGCTAATGGGCGGTAATTTACTGAATATACAGGTGATGGATGACGTTTTTACGCGGTAGCCAATTAGCAGTCTCCAAATTTTTACAAGGTCTGTGGCAGAGTAATGATTGTTTATATGCAGTCCGGTTATGCCATCGAGACTGCAGTTTCGTTCTTGTTATGGAATCACCAGTTTGGAATAGTGAATAACCATGCAGGAGGCAGATATCATCTCATTGAAGCTGAGAGTGCCAACAAACTGGTAGCTAAAGTAAATTTAGCTTCTAATGACATCTGCCTCCAGCTCGGCTATTCACTGTTCCAGACTGATGAGTCCATAACAATAACGAAGTTGCAGTCTCTAGATGGCAAAACTGGGCTGTTGGTATATTGCATATCATTCATATTCCTCTCAAATTTATAAGTGATATAAGAAGGAAAACAAATGGTGAAAATTAAAATTCGCTTTGCCAAATTTCTCACTTCTCCAAATCTTCCTTTTAATAATGATTATGATATTCAGTAAATTACTGCCCAATTAGCCAGGGCTAAAGCAGAAATACATGAAATACACCGTCAGCTCAGTATGGTCTAATGGCAGGGCTGCGGAGTCACAGTCGGGCTGATTTTTGAGGTAAAGAAGTTGAAGTCTGGAGTAGAAGGTTTAAAATTCCAAGAGGCGGAGTCGGAGTCTGTCATTTCCCTCGCAAAGTCCGCAACTGTGCCAGCACTTGCGGAGTCGGAGTCCGACTGATTTTGGTGTAAAAAGGAGTCGAAGGCTGAAATTCTCGGAGTCGGAGTCGGTCATTTCCCCATGGGACTCCGCAATCCTGGTAATAAGGCATCGGAGGATTTTCTCACGAAAGCGATTGGTCGAAAACAGTTTGAAGAATTACTGGCATTTTTTATAGTTTATAAGTGCTGCAGTTCTATCAGTCGCACAAAAGTAATAGCGTGATGTCGAAAAGTCGGCCATCTTGTTGGAAGTTGTTGCTCTTCAGGAGATAAGCTTCCGATGACCTGCAGCAGAAAACAATCAACTCTCTACACGCAGAAGATATCATTTCCCTCAAACTCAGCGTATCAGAATTGATAATATCGGCGGCATTCACATAAAAGCAGATGCAGAGATAATTGGTCAAAGATTCCTTTCAGATCCCAGATTGATGTCTATCAGTCACAGAATAAGTATCAAGTTTCACATTTATCTGTGGTGATGGGATCTTGCATTCCACTAGATGGGAAAGAGCAAATTATTATCATCTAGAAAAATATTTTAATACCCTGGGAAAGCTTGTGAAATCTGGAATTTTTTCCATACGAACATCTGAATTTGATTCCTGGTTTTTAAATTGATTTACGCAGAAACCTCCCTCTCTCTTCCTCTCTTTTTATCTCTCCTAAGGTGTTATTTGACCGACTGCAGTTGATGCAATACATGTCTTTGAAACTGCACTTCCCCCACTTCTTCCAGGATATTTTGCCGAAAAACCGCTATAAACGAAGAGCATGGAGAAAAGTTTCAACAAGATGAGCAATCTTGATTATGATTGAATCAATTCGATCTTAGCAATAAAAAGCAAATCTGCTTTGTGTGTACACTTCCTGTATAAATCTACTATTATACAGGTATAACCAGGCGCCATTACTTTAGGGGAGGGTGTGGGAGAGCAACCTTGATTATTGTCTGACCAGAGCCCGATCATTCTGATATTGGACATGGGTACATTTCTGTTTCAGGGCCCCCCTAAGATTTTTGAAGACACTGGACATGAAATTCATTTTGAGTCTCCCCTTCTCCCCTATTCCCGCTTATTCTGCAGCTAGAAAATATTTCGATACTTATTAACACAAACATGATAAATTTGGTGGTACCTTATATCACAACATTTAAAAAGTAGAAGAGATAGTATACGATAATTATATAAGATGTGGTTAAACTTCGCCAGTTTACCGTAAATATCAAAGTTATCTATGATATAACTTTTAATAGTTGTTACAGACTAACTTGGAGTGGTTTTGAGATTTGCAAAGAGATCAAATTTTTAAGGGGAATTTTTATCAACAAATAAGAGACTTTTCCTTGTCTTGGCATTTGCAAAAATATCAATGACATCATTGTACTCTAGATTCTGAGTGAAATCATTATTTATTTTTAATTAGCATAATAAATTAAGGGGATTTTGGGCCCCCTGAAATCTAAGAGAAGGGGTCTGTGCCCCCATGCCCCTACAGTAGTCAGGCTCTGTGTCTGACGTTTAGGTTTGTTTGGTGTTTATCCCTTCTTATTACATGCTTTAGGACATTGGAGTCCAACCTTTTTCTTCCACGCGGGACCGCACTTCATACTGATATGATTCACGTGGGCCAGAACATAACGTCGCCTCAGAGCAGTGTTATTTCTGGGATTAGATATCTTACTGTTGCTCTGAGGCGACAATATATGACATTTGCAACTTTTAAAATTTTTTCCAAATAATATGGGAAAATATGGAAAAAAGGAAAGAAAATTTTAGAAGATCATCTTATATTAAGGGTTTTTTTTTTATTAGTTTGGAACTTCCATTTCTAAAAAAAGTCATCAAAGGTGTCCTATAATCAGGGGTGCCCACCTGGAGGGGGGGGGGGTATCATGGTGCAGACTGCGCCATTGAAATTTTTAAAAATGGGGTTGTTTTAAGGGGTATTTTTGTCATTTTTAAGGGGGCTTCGCGATATTTAGATGGGTGCGCCTGTGATCTTAGAGCAGGTGAGCACCTCTGCTGTAATTGCTCTTTTTGGACTTCAATTTTAAAAACTTTCTAGGGGAGAGCCCCCAAAACCCAACGTATGTCATCTAAGATAGTTAGAAATTGGGTTTTTGGAACTTCAAAAAACTTTCTGTGCAAAGTTTCAATCCCCGTCACGAAAGTGATAAGTGATGTGCCATAATTACGCTTTCAAGACCACAGTTCTGAAAAAATTCCGAGGGAGAACATTTTTTTCCTAACATTATTGAAGATCGTGTCTAAAATTACGTTTTTCGAACTTCATATGCCAAAAGAGAGTTCCTGCATCTTTGCTCAAGGAGGGGGCGATCACCCCCATCGCCTCTCCCTTGCTTTAGTTAAAAGCACAAAGTTAAACACTAAAAACAGTTCCATGACAACCCGTAACAACGGGAAAGTTGTTATATCAGAAACTTTGCGTGTTTTTCTCTCGTTAGTCTTCGGTTGTTGTCAAAAGTCCGCTAATGTTATTATTCCGTTACTCATTATGAAGTCCTATCTCGTGCACAAACTGACCCCTTCACGGTTGGAAAAGAAAGGCAATGAAATCTATTTGGCTGACCGCACTTTCGGACATAACGCGTGACTGAAGCCGGATGAACTACGCGTGCGCCCTTAAGGCTTGCATAGCCTTTTCAGTCCCCCTTTCCACGTCTCATAAAATCTAAACTTTTTTTTTTTGAAGGGGGGGGGGGGGGTAGCGAATTTGAGTCTCTGGACGTTCAAGAGTGCTGAAAGATAAAGATTTCAAAATATGACAATAGACCGGATATCAATGGATTAAACTGAATTGTTAATGTTTTAAAAAGATGGAGTTGTTTTCATCAGTCAAAAGTACTACTTTCAGTCACTGAAAAGTTGATAGAATGAGGGGAAAAAAATACATGGAGCGAGGAAGAACTTTTATTTTCAAAACGTTTAATTTTTAATGAATTTTTTTAAACTGTCATATTTTTCAAATAAGGTGTGGTCTTTGTGACGTCGCAAGTGATGAACTTTGGCGTGCTATTTCACTGGCGTGCTGAATGCTGACGCTTACTGTCTACTGCGTTTCCAGATTATGATAATTCAGAAGCGAATTAAACATTGCGTTCTACGCTTGCCATCAACCATATCATTGCCAGTAATGTGAGTAAAGAAGCGAATTAAATATTGCCCTCTGTGCTAATGGCATCAGTGAATGGCATTTCATCACTTGTGATGTCATGTGCAGAAGCGTAAAAAATGAAATTGAACCTGCTCACTGATTAAAATACCTGTTAAAAATTGTTAAACTTTGTCAAATTATTTTTTAAATGGTCAAATTCTACGTTTTTAAGCATGTTCTTTCAGAAAAAAATACTTTTACAATTTCGGAAACGATCCCATTCTCAAACTAGTTTCAAAAATATCGTTTGAAGCCAGTATGTATTACTGAAATTAAAAGACAACTACTGATGACTAAAAACATCGCTTGAAATTAAAATGCATTTTCCGCTGTTTGAAAATGTAATCGGAAGTCGAAATTTACGAAATAAGTAATTAAAATAATCTAAAACACAAAGAAAATTTTTTGAATAACTAAACTATAATATAAATTCCAAAAATAAAATCCGAACTTTAAAATTAATAAAAACTTTTTAACAAAAAAATTGAACCGCCGAAAAAACTGAAAAGCAAAAAATAATAAACCATTTTAATTAAACCTTAATAACTAAGTTCTTAAACTGATGTAAGTATACCTAAGTATATATTTTTGTAATAATTTAGAGTTTTTAATTAACCTTAATAACTCAGTTCTTAAATTAATGTAAGTATACCTAAGTAGTTTTGAGTCGGTGCCAAACAAGCAAATTAATTATTTTTGTAAAGCGTGAGGCGCAGCGGTGGCGTATGGCGACACGCCCCTTCGCCGGAAAATGCCGAGCGTTCACGAAGTTAAACCCGAACGTCGTCGAGTGGTCTCGAAGAAGCACATGTCGAGTATTTGGCTGCTACTGAGCTTTTGCCTCATATACAACAGTCAAAATGATTATATCATTGTTCATCATACTGAAGAAGGATTTCTCATCTTGTTAAAAGCTCAAATAAATGGTTTTGTGGGTCATAGTATTATTCAGCGTAAGTATGGCATAACAACTGTAGCCGTTAATTGCATACATGATCCTGAAGATTTTTCTCACTGGTTGTTTGCCTCTCTCGTGCGAGGTCCCAAAGGTTTCAAAGCTCCAACGAGAGGTACTTTTCGTTGTATACGATCTACTAGTATTCATGATTTAATGATGGCGTGTGGAGGGAGCATTTTTTGAAACATTTATGTTTATTGCCGGACATTTCACATTACATTGCTAATTTTATTTGGTTATTTCTTTAAATTTAGGTAATTTAGGGATCTTTGTTTATTTATTGTTTGGCACCGACTCAAAACTACTTAGGTATACTTACATTAATTTAAGAACTGAGTTATTAAGGTTAATCAAAAACTCTAAATTATTACAAAAATATATACTTAGGTATACTTACATCAGTTTAAGAACTTAGTTATTAAGGTTTAATTAAAATGGTTTATTATTTTTTGCTTTTCAGTTTTTTCGGTGGTTCAATTTTTTTGTTAAAAAGTTTTTATTTTATAATTTTTTGTGGCTATAAGCTACTAATGTGGCTATAATCTGTATGCTTATATTTTTGATTACTTTTAAAATAGCTACCTACCTTACTTTAGCTATTAACATATATATATATATATATATATATATATATATATATATATATATATATATATATATATATATATATATATATATATATATATATATATATATATATATATATATATATATATATATATATATATATATATATATATATATATATATATATATATATATATATATATATATATATATATATATATATATATATATATATATATATATATATATATATATATATATATATATAATCGTATTTTAACAATTATCTGTTGTGTTACATAAATAATTTTAAAAAAGCAGACTTTATATACTAACATGGGTAATCCTACAGAAAATGCTGCTCGGATGAGGAAAAGATGTTTAGAAGAATCTGTTAATGAGAAAGAAAAAAGGTTGGAAGCAAACAAAAAGAGAATTACATTAACACATTCACAGGAGAGTTTAGGTCAGCGCGAGGAAAGACTGTCGAGAATGAGAAGCTACAATAACGATAGTTTATTGCAAGAAGGTCATAAGCAGCGCGTTCGTCGTTTAGATATAAGAGAGCGACTTTCAAATGAGAGTGAAGAGCAACACGCTCATCGTTTAGATCTGATAAGAGAGCGACTTTCAAATGAGAGTGAAGAGCAACGCGCTCATCGTTTAGATCTGATAAGAGAGCGAGTTTCAAATGAAATTGAGGACGTCGTGTCTATACAATCCGTTCCATAGATGAGTCTCTTGAAATTGCTACCTATGGAAAGAAACCTCCAGATAATGTTATCCCGAAAGATGTGAACAATTGTGGTGGACTTTTATCAGAGGTAAAACTTGCTGCCGAATCTCGTGTGATGTTGAGACGTAAGATATCAGTATCTGACGGCCTCGTCAATGGTGCAATGGGTATTTTTAAAAAAATAAAATAGCCATCAATACGTAGGGATCAACTAGAGGAAGGAGAATTACCGGACTGCATATTAGTTAAGTTTGACGATGAAAGCATAGGAAGCATACTAAAAGATAGCGATGGTTGTGTCGCCATACCTCCAGTGGTTGTAACTTTTCAAGGAACGAAAGGTTATGCTGACATTGAGCATAGGATGTTGCCAATAATTCTATGCTGGGCCGTCACGGTACACAAATTGCAAGGTACGACCCATGATAAAGCTGTAATAGACCTCGGAAAGAAAGTGTTTGCTAAAGGACAGGCATATGTGGCACTGAGTAGAGTAAAAACACTTGAAGGTATTGCTTTATCTGATCTAGAGCCAAATAAGTTACTACACAAACCTCACGATGAACGAGCTTTAGCAGAAATGCAGAGACTGAGAGCTCTAAATCAAGAGACTGACAAATCTAAAGCTCATTCATCGTGAGTTTTTTTTTTTTTTTTTTTGTAATATACAACTCAGTAATAAAAAATCTGTGAGCGAACAATAAATCACTCCTAATATCTCACCTTTAGATAAGGAATTTTTCCAAATTTACATGGGACCAAATTCTAGGTATACTCTTTCCAATAAAAAAACAACTATCGAAATCAGACTATTCTGTAAAAGTTATGCGTCGTCTTACACGAAAAAAAGTAAAAAACCTTTGAGTGAACAATAACTCACCCCTGTTTTCCATCCTTTAGGATAGGAAATTTTTTTCCAAATTTATATGGGAACAACTTCTGGGAAAATTCTTTCCAATGAAAAAAGAACTATCAAAAACGGACGAACCTGTGAAAAGTAACGCCTGGTCATACATGAAAAAAAAAAGAACTTATATATACGGGTCGACTTGAGAACCTCCTCCGTTTTTTCGTCGGTTAAAAAACTATCCTAATTACAAATACCAAAGATTGAGAGGTCTACACTGCCGTGGGCAGATCAAAGGCAGTAACTGCATTTTTTTTTTCATTTCTTTTTTCTTTTTTTTGCATTTTGTCATCTATTGTACGTTAGCTTTGTTGTACAAACTAACTTATTTGGTTTCCGCTGAAAAAAATATATAACTCCAACATTTTCTTATTGTTAATACTACTGAATCCAACACACATTTCTTCAAATATCTCGAAAACTCATTTCTGCAGATACTGCCGCTTACCTGCCCACGGCAGTACACACGAGAGACATACAGGTCTGAAGCTCATTCATTGTGAGCTTTTTTTTTTTTTTTGTAATACCCAACTCAGAATCAAAAAATCTTGGAGTGAACAACTAATCACCCCCTCTCCCCCCCCCCTTAGGGTAGGAATTTTTCCCTCAAACTTATAGGGGAATTACTTCAGGCTATACCTTTTCTAATAAAAAAAGAATATCCAAAATCGGACTATTCTGTAAAAAGTTATGTGTGGTCATACATTAAAAAAATATATATATACGTGTCGACTTGAGAACCTCCTCCGTTTTTTCGTCGGTTAAAAATAGTATGTCACCATCACTAAACTTCGCCCTATTTTTTCATACAAATCCTGAATATAAAAAATGTTTGACGACTGGCATTGAAAACTAACCCTAATCACAAGTACCAGAGATTGAGAGGTCAACACTGCCGTGTGCAGGTAAAGGGCTATAACTGCAATTGTATCTTTTTTTTTCTTTTTTTTTTGCATTTTGTCATCATTGTTTGTACGTTAGCTTTGTTGTACAAACTAACTTATTTGGTTTCCGCTAAAAGAAATATAATTCCAACATTTCCCAGTTGATAGTACTGAATCCAGCGCACAATTCTTCAAATATCTCGAAAACTCATTTCTGCAGATACTGTCGTTTACCTGCTCAAGACAGTACACACGAGAGACATACAAGTCTGCATCTCATTCATCGTGAGTTTTTTTTTTTTTTTTTTGTTATACCCAATTCAGCATCAAAAAAACTTAGAGTGAACTACTAATCGCCCCCCTTTCCCCACCCTTAGGGTAGGATTTTTTCCCTCAAATTTATATAGGAACAACTTCAGGCTATACCCTTTCCAATAAAAAAAAAAGAATATTCTAAATCGGACTATTCTGTAAAAAGTTATGTGTGGTCATATATAAAAAAATTTGTGAGTGAACAACAAATCTCCCCCTTTTCCCACCCTTAGGGTAGGAATTTTTTCTTCAAATTTATATGAGACCAACTTCAGGGTATAACCTTTCCAATAAAAAAAGAATTATCAAAATCGGACTATTTTGTAAAAAGTTATGTGTGGTCATACATTAAAAATCTGTGAGTGAACAACAAATCAACCCCCGTTTCCCACCCTTAGGGTAGGATTTTTTTTTCAAAATTTTTATGGGACCACCTTCGGGGTATACCCTTTCCAATAAAAAAAGAATTATCAAAATCAGACTGTTCTGTAAAAAGTTATGCGTGGTCATACATTAAAAAAAATATATATATACGTGTCGAATTGAGAACCTCCTCCGTTTTTTCGTCGGTTAAAAAATAAAAAAAAAACTGAAATCGGAACTATTAAATGAACAGAATCAAAAAACGGTCAGTAACTGATAATTAGTTAGAAGCAACTTTTTTTTTTTAATGCTAGTTGATTTCACTCTAGAGGTGTAATGAATTACACAGAAAATGACTTGTCCATCGAGGAAATCAATAGCTGCCAATTAAAAAGTTTTATTAGTAACGCGAGTAGGGCACTATTATGATCGTTCGACCGAAACATACGTAGAGAGTTCATTGCCACAATTTCCAGAGAACTCATCAATTATGGAAAATTTTCTTTATAAACGGAAAACGTCCACTCTGCTGAATATGATAAACGTTCTCTGCATATAGAAAAACCTCTCCTCTGCCAAGTAAGGCAAATGTTGTCCATAAACAGAAAACCTCCTCTCTGCCAAATATGGCAAACGTTCTCCGCATATAAGGAAAACTTCCTCTCTTCCAAATGTAGAAAACTTTTTCCATAAACGAAAAACCTCCTGTCTGCCAAATATGAAAAATATCCTACATGTGGGAAAACTCTTTTCTTCCATATATGGGAAACATTTTAATCTCTTCGCTGAAAAGGAAAAACTTTCATCATGCGTGGAAAACCCTTCTTTGGCAAATATGGAAAACTTTTTCCCAATGCTCAATCAAGCCGAAGTGATACCTAGGTTCTGGGTAAAATTTGGCTCCCTTAACAAGAAAATTCGCACATTTTCAAAGTAGTAATTCCCAAAAAGAGGAAGAAAAAAGGGAATGTATCCTATTTTGGTCCCCAGGTTCACGGACTAGCAAGAGAATGCGTTTATCAGACCCTACATTCTCCTAATCTTCTCCAAATATTGAAAACTTTCTCCATGTGGGGAAAACCACGCTTTCACAAATGTGGGAAACTTTTTAATACTCTTCCCTAAATATGGAAAACATTTTCCATGCATAGAAAACCCCTCTTTGGTAAATGTGGAAAACTTTCTCCAGGGCTCGTTTAAGCCGAAGTGATACCCAGGTCAAGGGTAAAATTTGGTGCCCCTCTAGCAAGATAATCCGCATATTTTCAAAGTAGTAGTTCCAAAAAAATGGAAAGAAAGAACAAAATTTATCCTATTTAGGTACCTAGGTCTACGGACCTACAGGACCGTGCGTTAATCAGGCCCAGCTTTCTCCTACTCTTCGCCAAATACTGAGAACTTTTCCCATGTGCGGAAAAAATTCCTCTCCTTTATATATGGGAAGCTTTCTCCTACTCTGCCATGGTGCATGCAAAACCCCTACCCCAATCCTCCGAATGCACTGCAATGCTCGCTGCTTCTTACTACACGACTATGTTCATAGCATGCTTCTGTGATATGACGCAATCCTAATTATTTTCTGAGGTAGGAGTAAAATTGGTTGTAAAAATCTTAAAAGAAAAAGTATATACACACAAGGATGGGTGACTAAAGTCAACACCTCCGATAAAAGAGAAAGCCTTAGCACAGGTTACCACAAAAGACTGATGACGTCATTGAAAACAATATTACTTCGCTGCTTAGCGCGCTCAGCATTCACCAACTTGGACATTAAATAAAGTCGAGACACACGGAACAGTGCCATTTTTTTTAATAGTATGCAGTGGACTTGTGGAATTTACTTCGTGGGTACAAGCAGTATTTGAAAACAAAAAAAAAAAACAAAAAAAAAAACATATGGGATTTTAAAAAATATATATATTTCAACACTTATAAGGGGTGTTGCAATGGTTCCCAGAGGTCATGTGTTCTGCGCAAAAGGTGGTAGGAGTTGACGTTAATCTCTCCTCTCCGGTTGCGCGCCAGTATATAATAACTAGAAAAGGCTGAAATAGGAAGAATTATTTCATCTGCTGCAGTGTCAGCGAAACGGGTTTCAATGTCACTGCATATCATTCCATTATCGCTCCCGTGAGATAAAACTTCGCATCCCAAAGCCGTAAATCTCTTCATCCTATTGTTTCTTTTTTGGTGGAGATGATATTGGGTCAGCATGGTATCAGGGCTCCACTTTACCTTTCAAGGCTCGTGACAAAGGCATATTATTTTTTCTCTCTGACGACCTTCGCTGATTCGACGCCCACATCCACCATCCAAGCGTTGGAGTCCGAATTTGCTTCCAATTCCCGATTTTTTAGGGATTGTCCAAAAAATGAACTTAACTCGAAAAGTAATTTGAAAATGTCTTTTTTGTTCTTTTGTCTCTCCATTAAACACTTAGTTTCGTTTATAAGGATAAAAACTATGTGCAGTCATTTTGGGTAGGGGGAGTCGAGAGGAACGGGATAGCTGCAGTTATGACGGAATAAAATGTGGAAAACTATTTCTGGATTATCCAGCAGATGTAGCAGATTACAATCAAGCAAGAGTCTAAAATGTGCTATGGCTACTGGACATGCAGGAAATTAGTTAGTAATTTCTGCATAAATGCAGCTGTCCCATTTCTCTCCCAACTCCCCCCTAGCTTTGAACCATGTGGTTTAACTTTACAACGCTTAACAATTTTTAATACTATATTTGACTTTTAAAAAAATGAATATCGAACACCTTATGCTACGTTCTGATGGTTAGATTATAAAATCAGTTTTCTACTTTTTATTTAAAAAATAAGTTCGCAACTCTGCACAGCTCATTGCGCAATCGCTGCGTCCTGGACAATTACGGCGATAGTGGTATAATCCACTGACCCTGAAGTTACTGTTTGGAAGCCATTCTTGAATCTCTTGAAATATCTTGCCCTCTACATTCTAATATTCTGTGTAATGCAACAAATTATAGCGATTTTGTGATGCTGTGAAAAACAACTGAGGAGTTTTTAAATGTTTAGAAAGTTTTGATGTTTGTTTCAAAGTGGCAATACTTTTACGAAAATGATAATTTGTGTTGCATTACATTTCTGATATGATTCTGAAAACCTGTAAGTTTTTTCTTCTTTCTAATGGGACTGCATTAGTACTACCTTTTGCAGGTCTTGTGCGTTCTCCCGATACATAAATTTCTGTAAGAGGGGTCAAGTTAGTTTCCAGAGATGAAAAAGAAAAACCAAGTATAATTGAACCTTCTTCAAAATATAGGATGCATTGCATATCAATAAAAATTATTTATGAAATTCTATTAAATTACCTATGTATGTATAAAACAAAATTATTGTCGTGAGAAATATAAATTAAAATTTATTATTTCTATGGTATAGTTCATGTTTAAATCATAAATTTTTCAAATAAATGAAGTTACAAATTTTTTTATATTTAATGTGTCGAGAAAATTTTTGTTTCTATGAAAACAAGAAAGGCATGTACAAAGGCAATACAGTGAAATCTGTCTATAACAATACTGTCTATAACAATAAACCTGTCTATAAAGATATTTTCCTTGGTCCCAAGCAGATTGGCAGCAATAAATAATCAAACGGTCTATAACGATAACCAGAGCCTGATTACCGCAGTGGCATGTGGGGCACAGGCTCCTCCTCTAAGATTTCTGGGAGCCCAAAATCCCCTTAAATTATCATGCTAATTAAAAATAAATAATGATTTCACTCAGAATCTACGGTATACTAATGTCCTTGGTATTTTTGCAAATGCCAAGATTAGTAAAAAATCTCTTATTTGTTGATTAAATTTCCAGCTTAAAAAATTGATCTCTTTGCAAATGTCAAAACCACTCCAAGTTTAGTCAGCATTTACTATTGAAAGTCGTAGCATAGATAACTTTGATATTTACGGTAAACTGGCAAAGTTTAACCACGTCTTATATAATTATCATATACTATATCTCTTCATCTTTTTAAATATTGTGTTATGAGATATCACAAAATTTACCATAGTTGTGTTAATACGCAAGTATTGAAATATTTTATAGCTTCAGAATAAGCGGAAATAGAGGGAGGAGGGCGCAAAATGAATTTCATGCCCAGTGTCTTTAAAAATATTAGTCCCCCTAGAGGGGAGGAGGCTGAAATAGAAATGTGCCCCATGAACAATATCAAAATGATCGGGCTCTGACGATAACCTGTCAATAACAATATCATTTTTAGGGTCCCAACAGTATCGTTGCAGACAAGCTTTACTGTATTTTACAACAACGTTAAAAGAAGTACAAATATGCTAAAGCAGATGTATTGCAGACACGCGTTTCAAAGTATGCATTTTAAAAAGAACATGCTATAAAATGTGAACTTATAAAGAGCATGCATTAAAACAGCAAGTTTCGCTGCTAAGTTTTCCAGCCAAATTTGAATTTAACTTTTTCCTAGCAACTTTTAAATCGAATTCCTTTACATTTCCTTCAATTAGGTCAAATTAGATTGAGCACTCAAATATATTTTGTTTTCTCCTCGTTTAGTTGATCAGAAAACTATTGAATAGAAGATTCATATCATTCAAACATAAGACAAACTGTACTCCCTTAGAAAAAAGCTTTCTCCTAAATAAAAATTAAGCACCACACGTTCTCTAAGGTGTGAAGATGCAGTATCTTTTAAAATATTCTTTTGAATATCACGTGTGATTACTAAAGGGAAAGAAATACATTGTTCTTAGTGGGCGTGAGAGGGAAAAAAAACTCTTTAGAAGTAATGCGGAGGCACATTCGTTTTGTAACTTTACTTCTGAACTCCACTTCACACTTCACCACACCCCTACACAATCTCTTTGTATTTATGAGTTACCCAAGATATTTTAAGTTGTGAGTACATCTGGTTTAAGTAAGTGTCTTAAGATCCATAGAAGCTCCGTGAAAATAACATTTTATTATTTAATATAAATTGTATAATGCGTCTTTTTTGTTTTGGCGCATTGAAAATAAAATTTAAAACGAATGTGATGAAAAGGCAATGACGTTATTGGTTCTCAATATCTCATCCAATTTAGCGACCAAAATGAGGTGAAGATCCAGCTTGAGATTGGCAAGGATTGGCGAGGTTCTCACACGATTTCATGCTAAACCATTATTTTTCTCCACATTACCCCACCACTTAGCTATGAGCTTTAGGTTTTACCCAGTGAGAAGAGATAAAATGGAGGATGGAGGGAGTGAAGAGTTTCATTTGTGAAGGAAAGACCCCAAGTCACGTGGTAGATTTTAAAGAAAAGCATTGGAAGAAATCAGTTTTCCTTCGCTAGTTTCACGCAAAACGTGTCAACCATTTGTCGTTGTTGAGTCACGTGGCGCTTTTTGCCCAATTTTTTGCTTAGCTAATGATTGGACAAGCTAGATGTTAAACCATTGCTGGGATTTCTTTTGATAATCTCTGTAAAACTCATTTTTGCAACTCGAAGGTGTATAGAATTTTTTTTAAAAGGAGGCTGGAAATTAACTCACTCCAGAAAAAAAAAGAAGAAGAAAACCTTGGTTTTAAGCCATGCCAATCCTACTAGCAAGTTAATCTAAATACATGTAAGGACCAGGGCTACGGAGTCGTATTTGGAATCGTAGAGTCGGAATCCAACTGATTTTAGGTTAAAGGACTTGGAGTCGGAGTTTGAATAAATATTTTAAAATTCTAAGCGTTGGAGTCGTTATTTTCTTTCCGAGTCCCCAATCCTCAATGGCTACGGAGTCATAGTCGGCGTCGGACGGATTTTGTGCTAAAGAAGTCGGAGTCGAAGCTCTGAAATTCCCGTAGTCGGTCATTTCCTTCCGACTCCGATGCTTTGGTAAGGGCTGTTGTGGCCAAAAAACTTCAAAGAGATAAACACTGGTTTGAATCTGATATTATTCTTATTTTAATCAACACTGTCCAAATATTCTGTTCTTTGCGAGGACCCCTAAAACAGAGGGTTGAAGCGAAGTTCCCTGCCAGTTCCTCCCTTTGGACATTGAACTTGGGAGTCTTCTAAGGCATTCTCAGACAAGGCTGAAGAGTGACGGACATCTTTCTTCGCCGCAGCATTCCGAAGCCTGCCAAGAAGTCGACGTCCGGATACTTTGGAAGCAATCCCAAATACTTCGCGCGCTTTTTTATTTCACCCTTTCAACTATTTTAACTGAACAATTGTGAGGCTTAAGAAAAGGATCACTATTTTCTTATACTTGGTATTCTACAGTCAGAATGCTAGCTATTTTTTAAGTCTTCTCCGTTCAAAATTTACTTCTTGAAATTGCATTTGTTTCTGTTGCTCGTTCGTGATGTGGAGTCGACTCGTATGAAATTCCATCCGGAATTTCATTCTTCTTTAAAATCAGTACCAAATGCACTCAAAAAAACTTGTACATTAATAAAATAATAATTAAAAAAACTTTTAAAAAACATGCTTTTGCAGCAAAATGAACTAAAAGGTTAAAAATAATCTTTGGATGACAAGTATATAAAGTAATTGACCAGACACTTAATTTTAATGTAATAAAAAAAAGCGTGGCGTGCTATCTATTTACATTTTTGCATGAGCAACAAATTGAAGAAATTCGAGACAACTGATCAGACGCCCCCCACGCTTTTTTGCATTACATTAAAATTAAGTATTTGGTCAATTATTTTATAAACTTACTGGTGCTACCCCCACGGCTTTGCCCGTAGTTGAAAATTAAAAGGTCATTCGGTTCGCCTGTATATTTACAAATAATGGATGAAGAATTTCTCGCCAATAGGCTATGTTCATCGTCCATCTTATGATAATTTTGCTCTGGAAAATGTTCTTAAAATTGAAATAGAAAAGGAACAAAATCGAAGTTTCGAAAAATCGCTTCGAAGTGCACACCCCCATGCTATAAACTAACTTTCTACCAAATTTCATGAAAATCGGCCGAACGGTTTTGGCGCTATGCGCGCCACAGAGATCCAGATATCCTGCAGACATCCAGACAGAGAGACTTTGAGCTTTATTATTAGTAAAGATCATTCAAAGATTATTTTTTACTCTTTAGTTCATTTTGCTACAAAAGCGTGTTTTTTTTTTTTACTATTATTTTATTTTATTATTTTTCTTCTTTTTTTTCCGTTTAGTTTAACTTGCTTAACAAAAAAAATATTCATTTCAACATAATTCAAAATCCTCCATATTCATAAAATTTGCCGCCCCCCCCCCCCCCAAAAAAAAACCACTAAAGGTTGACAAGGTAATTTGAAACGCGGTCTCTCGAACTCCAAAAGGAATACTTTCCTTCAAGTGTAATAGCCGAGCTCTATAAACATTCAACTGTGCCGATAAATTGCCTGGCGAGTAATTGTCTGATACAGCTAACCCATCTCAGGTCATCGATGTGTGCGTGTGCGGAAATAAAATTTATATTGCTTTGAAAATTTGAGATGCCTTTTAATAAAAGTATTGTTCAACAATGGCCTGATCAACAATGAATTTACCAATAGAAGGCTCCCCTAAATTTTGGAATGCAATTAGTTAAAAACAATAGGGAAGTTGCAACCTATTAAATGTTCATATTTTGGCTATTGGATATTGTTAATTGACCCTCAAAACTAAAAAATTCACCATCGCCGAAATTTAAAACACCATGATTGATTTTTAATGAATTTTTAAAAATCCACGCGCAAAAGAGCGCTCTTCTGAAACGTCACGAGCCTACGTCACAGGGCGCTAATGGGCAGCCTTCCACCGAAGATCCCTTGTTTTCGCTAGGGACATTTTGAGCGCGCTGATATTTTTATTTTTTAGAAATTCAATAATCCTTTTGAACACACTACGGAGGTCGGATTCGTTAAAGCACAATCTAAATAATTTTCCTCAAGTAACATCAATGATGATATTCGAATATTTCCGAGAGGATGAGAGGTTTAATGTTCCAGAAACGCGAGGAGTTAAATGCGAGGAGATAAGCCTTTTACGTTTAGTCTTCGAATGCACGTCCTTCAGCTTCTCCCCTATCGGAAGAGCGCATGACGTCACTTCCTATGCCATTTGACGTCACAAGCGCTTGAACTTTAAAATTAATTTAAAAAAAAAACTACTTATCGTATCGCAAAAATTTTTTCACCTATGATGTTCATACATGTTACTCTATCATATAAAAATAAAATTGAAAAATCGAAAACTTCTCTATTATAACTCATGTTCTAATTATCTTGGAACAATGGAAATAATTTTGTCTGAGGCAGAAAAAATCGAAGGTTTTTTAGATATTTTTAACTAACCTGTCGCCGTAGCAGAGGTGTTTCAACAACTGTCTGTGCTCTGCTCAATAAAGAACATCATGGGTTTGATTCTCATCTCTGAGTGTAATAATTTTGCAAATCTTTCCTGTGTTGTCTTGCGTACAATAAATAAAACGGTGTATCAAAGGGAAAGACAAAAAAAAAAAAAAAAGATTTCTTTGTTGAAAAAGAATTTGCAACTCCAGAGCTCGAATACGCTACCTTGCGGTGATTAACAATATTTCCGAAAAAGGTAAAATATTCCATTCCAAATGTTTTCTTTGGGGTAAATTACAGGCTTCGGACAGTTTGTGGTGTAATGTAATTTCAGAAGAATAGAAGAGAAAATTTCCCACAAACACGATGAAAAATTACTGTCATTCACAAAGCGTCAAAGCAAGTAATAAGTTACGGCTTTTTTTTTTTTTTTTTCACATTTTTCATCCGCCATTAGACAGTGGCTGTAGCACCCCCTATAGTTTATTGGAGTTGCGAATTCCTTTAACCCCCAAAACAAGTACATGGAATATTCTTCCAAATTTGTGCTGCATTATATTGAATTTTTTCAATTTATGAATTATTTATTATAATTTTTATTTACTATTTTATATATTTTTTATTTTATTTATTGCTGTCGTTTTATCAAATTTTATTTTACTTTTTTTTTAGACAGATTGTGGAATGTTGATAAAAGGTTACATTTTTAGTCTGTTAAAGGGGCGGTCCACAATCGCTGTCCTATTAACCATTTCAATTTTTACACTATCCGCACAAGATGACAACATCCAAAGAGCAGGCCCGACGAGAGGCCGTAACAGCCTAGTCGGAAGCTAGGGGCCCGGCCTTGGAGGGGGGGGCGACACGGAAGCAAAAAAAGAAGAAAAGAAAAAAAAGAAAGGAAGAAAGAAAAGGAGGGACTCCAAATAAGAGAAAACGTAAAGATTAAGTAAAATTTACTCTTTTGGTATTTGCTGTTATGGCACTTAAAATAGAGTTAATTGTTTTCTAGTAAGTAGTTTTTATTGTTTTTCTTTTTTACTTATTTTCCCTATTCTCTTTCCTCCCCCCTCCCCCTTCTTTCTCCTTTTTCCCCTTTTCTTTCCCTCTTTTTTTTCTTCTTTTTTGGGGGGGATTGGGATTAGGGAGCGGGAAGGATAGGGTGGTTCAAAAATATATGTAACAAAAATGTTTCTCCTAGATACCAGGACACCCCTCAGTATTTTTAGACCTGTGGATAGCAATATGCTGGAAGAGGTTTTAGCTTCCTATTTCAACTGAAAGAGGGGTGCTCAACCCCCTCCCCCAAAATTCATACGTATGGGGAGGGAGTTAAAAAAAATACACTGAACTAAAAAAAACAATGCTACACATTATAATATACACTAATGATATGCATATACATTGCAACAAAATAATTATTTACGAAAAAACAGCTGGGGAAATCAAATGCTTCTAAATTGATGGCATTTTCTATGATACGGCTAATGTTAAATTAAGGGTCATTGAGCACCCTCTTAAAATGTAAGTAAGAAGCAGCTAAAACTTTTACAGCATAATACTATTAGCAAGAGTAAAAAAAAAAAAAGGGGGGATGTCTTGGACTCTAGCTGAAAAAAAGTTTTTTTTTGAACCACCCTAGGGAGGGGTCCGGCGACATAACGTGCAAGGGGCCCGCCTTGGCTCTCTGCGGCCCTGCCAAAGAGGAAACAAGCGCGCGAAACCTTTTTCGGGCAAAAGGTCGTGAATTCATAATACCAGTAGCGATAGTTGGCTGTTATCGCCATCCGTTGTTTCGCCGTCAAAATAGGGCGGACCTTTCACTATTCGTTTGTTTTTCTAGTAACTCTGTCGCAATGTTCTTCCCGCATCGTGGAACGCAAGCTCATCTGTCACAGAATTATTCTAAATAACTATATTAGAGTCGCTGGATACAAACGGACTCTTGTCAAATGTGTGTCTGGTGAAAGAAAACGGAATATCGAACTGAAAGGTAAGTCGATTTCTTCTTGGCAATCACCACATCTGAGGGTTTCGTGTTGTCTTCAACTTATATGTTCTTATTCTTACATTATCTGTATTATGAACCGTTAATGTCACAGTAAATGAACATAGTTGTCAGTTTACTGTGGAGCGCACCCATAAAGTATATTATATTTCAAGTGCTAGTAATGTCAGTCAGTAGCGGCGATTCAGGGGGCAAGGAGGGGCAACCGCCCTCCCCTTCCCCTACACGCACTTTTTATGATTAATTAATTAATTTTATTTTCCAATTTAGGAACCAAAACTAAACATCATAAATCAAGCAAGAATGTCAATATTTTCAGAACACAATTATTTATTTCACTTTGTGTATCTGTTTACGGAACATTATTTAGCACAAGATTATGCATTCATTGTTTAGATATTACTAAACCAATTGTTTTACGTGAACAAGCCATACTTGTTTAATGAAATTATTACCAAGTGTTTGTGGCATCTCAAAATATTTTGGGGTGCATAATGCAAGTCAAATCCATGTCTAAGTGTTTCTTCGGGGCCAGTTATTGTGTACATATAATTCATCAAAATTTTATGAAAAGCGTGAGTTAAGTAGTTAGATTTACAGCAATTACCACTTATCTGATCTCAAAACCAGCCCTAACAAAATTTTGCACTTAAAGAATTTTTTTTTTTTTTTTAATTACTTTCTTTAGTTTTTGCAGCCGCTAAAAGTCCTACCGCTTAGTGGTCTTTTTTTTTTTTAGCCTCCCCCCTCTCCCTCCCCTTTAAAGCTATAATCGCCGCCTTTGATGTCAGTAAGGTATGGAAGTTGCGGAACCTTGACCTACCAGCTTGATAGTTGGAAATTTTTTACAAGGATAGTAAAAAGAACAAAAATGTTTCATAATGACCCGACATTTTAGATTTTCTTTCATCAATTTTCAACTTTCTTATCAAAAAATTGATAAATTTAGCAATGATTGATTCTTATATATTTTTTTATTGGCTCTTGCCGCTTTTGTAATTTTTAGGTCTACTGAAACGTAATGCAAAAATTCTATTCATCGAATATTAGGACATTCAGTAATTTTTCTTGTAATAAGTGAGGATAATAACGTAGAAGTCATGACTGGTTAATAATTCTTAACGCTTCAAATCGTCGTTCTAATACAAATCTGTCTTAAGAAAAAAAAATGTTCCACAAAAAGCTGTAAAAATTTTCTGTGTCAATAAATGAAATTTATAGAAGTACAATAGGACTTCATTAGCTTTGTTCTGCTCTATATTTTGAATAAGCTTTCTATGAACGTTCATCGAAGAGTACTTATAGAATGTCCAATGAACTTTTATTTGTAGAATAATATTATGCAACTATTTCTATTGGCACTTCTTTTAATATTGCACAAAAATATTTTTCCCGTACAACCTGCAGAGACATTGGTAGAGATTTATTACAGAAGCTGCAACTTTTTTTAAGTCTTTTCGATGGATTTATGGGTAAAATTCGATGAATATTTTTCGCTGGCTTTTTAATAAGTGCTGATGACTTATGATTAATTAAAGAACTGCATCACATCGAAAGCTAAATGTGTGTTCTTAAGTTTTCAATATTTTGCTCAAATTTAGATGTTATTAAAAACTAAACCGAACATTTCAGAGTGGCGACAATTCAGCTTAGCGTTAAGTAAGTTTTCACAATAAAGTACATAATCGTACCGCTAAATGAATAGTATCACTATTTTGTTTATTCTCTTCAAAATAAGTCGATGCAATTGAAACTTAGAATCAATGACATCTATAATGGAATAGTAGTGGCAGCAATTCGGGGTGGGGGGGAGCAACCGCTCCCCCTCCCCCCACTTTTTACGGTTATTTTTTTTAATTTTATTTTCCAATTTAGGAAACAAAACTAGAAATTATAAAAAAAGGCAGAAATATTAAAATTTTAAGATCATAGTTCTTTGTTTTACTAGTTGTTTAGATATTAGTAAACCAATTGTTTTACGTAAACAAGCCATACTTGCTTAATGAAATCATTATCAAGTGTTTGTGACATCTCAAAATGCTTGGGGTTAATTAATAAAAGTCTCATTCATGTCTAAGTGTTTCTTCAGGAAAAGTAATGTTGCACATAATTCATCGAAATCTTAAGAAAAAACGTCAGTTAAGCACTTAGATTTACATCAATTACCACTCATATGCTCCGAAAACCAGCCTTAGCAAAGTTTTGTACTTTTTTTTCCTTCATTTTTTGCTGCCGCTAAAAATCATATGGCTTTAGTTGTATTTTTTTTGGCCCTCCCCCCCCCCTTTTCAGTATCAATCGCTGTCTCAGTGGAATAGTAATCATGATGTAATTGTTAAATGGAGAAATGGCGGATGGACTGGAAGTGCGCTTAATTTTGTAATCGGTAAGATTAGCGAGAACATGCAAGCAGTAAAGGTTTTATTGTTCGCGTGTACTAGCTGATCCTACCTACTACAAAATAAAGTGTTTTGCTCAGTGGTGTCCATATACGCCGTATCTCTCGTTTTTTTTTTTTTTTTCTTTTCTTCCCTTTTTTTTAGACATATAGCGTATACCCTCAAGCTTAAAAAACTTTTATATTATGACATATTATGTATGTGATCGCATACACATATTGTGCGTAATGGATTACTCGGAGTACATCCTCAGAAAAATTCATGGGAAAATCACTGGTTCAGTTTCCCCTACCAGTTTATCCGCCATTTCTTCGTGGAACAACGATAATTTATTTAATACATAAGTAAAAAATGTGAAATGAGAGTCACCGAATTAACTATGTCTGCTAATCTCAGTCAATAATCCTAGTATGGATATCTTCAATCGTTATCGTAAGTTCACTGTAACATGTTCTTTTCCATTGGGTTTTACATTTTAATTCATCTGAAATATTCAACAGACAAGGAAAATCTGTGCACCGGAAATTCGTTTGCGTTGGGAAAAAAGTTCTTCCACCTATAGGGATGCATTTTCCAATCACTTTCCTTCCTTTCTGTGACTGCCGTTAGGAAGTGCAATTCGTTCCGAAACGAAAATATAGTCCAGAACCCATTTCTTTCGGTGTTACAGAATAAAACTTAATTCGTCGAAGACCTCCCCTTCTGGTTGTCATGGTGCCGTAACTATGAAAACCAGAAGGGAAAAAGGGAGGAGAGTGGTAAAGTTATTTGGCCTTGATATGCTAGTTCTAAATGTATTTACAATAAAGTTCTTGAAGAATATAGATATGAATGATGCGATTGCAGTAGCAAGTATGTGGCCCGTTGAAAGTAAAACGAACCTTGCCCAAATATTTCGAAACCGATAGTACTGTCAAAACTTCTTCGTGAAGAATACTTTATAGGTAATATCAGTACATGTGTGATTGTGATCACTTATTTCATATAGCAACTGAAGAAACTTTGTAATAGCAGAGCAGCTTAGGAGGGAAATTGAATGGAGCTTGTGTGTGTTCAAAAAAAAGAACTCCAGATAGTCTAAGTCAAACGATGTGTCACTACGAACACTGATCTCTTTGCTTTTCCAAATAACTTCTTCTATTCCTGGACTTGAATTCGAGATCTTACTATTTCCAACAGAATACTTTGCGATTGGGCCACCAGTTGCACTCATTTCATACCTGAACTGTGGTTTTCCATTAATATGTTATGTTTGAAACAGGAAAAGGCTTAACTTTATTTCACAAACGGATGCAATTGTTACAAAGTGTTTGGAAAATGAAACCAACTTTAAAAAGTTTTCTTCACACACGTGTTTGCAAAGAGCAACTATATTAAAAAAGGTGCTTTATTTCCTTTAAATCTTTTAGAATAAATTGTTATATTTTGCAGGATAAATGGAAAAATTCATTCTGTGTCTAATCATCAACGTAACATAACACTCATTCAGATTTTATGAGCTCGAAATTTACGACAAATGGTATTCTTCACTGCTAAATTCCAAAGAAAACTTACTCAAGCGAAAACAAGAACTCTAACTCCTAAAAAAAAATTAACTCTCACTTTTTACCTTAACACAGAATAAAAATGATTTTTATCCATCCTCTACGGCAGAAGAAAAAATTGCATACAATTTTAATTATGATCATCCTTTGGTCTCAAATGGAATATGTTCACAAGATCTTCTCCGATATTCACTCACGCGAGTAGAGTTGAGTTGCACTTTATCTGCGAGGTGATCTTTTCAATCCATTTTTAGGAAGAAGCACGCATAGATCAACGCCATTCTTCAAAATACGGTTTTCGTGGGATTAAGAATTTTGATTAAATCGGAGGAAGTAATTTTAAAATTTTATCTCTGTGCTTCTCTTTTTTTTTTCTCTCATTATCTCTCTCTCTCTCTCTCTCTCTTTTTTTCTCTTCTTTTACAGCTGGAAGTTTTATCGCTTCTACTAAACGTCTTCAGGTTCTCAACAGAAAAGTTTCAATTCTTTTAGAAAACAATTTACTCAAAATTAAAAGAAGATATTCTCGGGAAAAAAAATAATACAGAAATAGTTCGATTTAAAGCGTGAGATTATTTATTTATTTTTGATAAGACTTTTCCAAAAAAGTAAGTTTTTCATCATAACAAGTATAACTAAAGCAAAAAATTTTAAACACTTAAACTGTAGGAGAGGGTGGGCCACAGTGAGACGAAAAATATGAAATTCAAGAAATTTGGTAACTTTGATTCTATAAAAAAAATTTTAAGGTGGATTTGTAATGCAGCTAAAGTGTACAAACTTTTGAAACACAGATAACATCAATACTATTTAAAATTTTTGAGATAATATTAAAAAATGTATATAAAGTTTTGGCTCACTGTATCCCACGCATGGAGTACAGTGAGAAAGCATATGGGTCACAATTAGACAGCATACTAGGTACAGAGAGACAGCATATAGGGTTGAGTGAAACATAAAATGTTTCTAAGTTTAAAATCAAAATTAAATCATAATGAAAGGAAGATTAAAGTTTCATCGTACATCTAAATAAAATTTAATTTTCAAACCACAATAAAAGATTTATTCCGCTTGGTATCATTTCTTTTCGTAGGAGCTGTTATCAACAATTTAATATTTTTATTCGGAACAGATGTAACATCTGGTACAGATGGTCAAATAAAAACAGTCAAAATATTTTTACTTTCGCACAAAAATCTAATGTAAAAGTCTCCATCGTTATCGTCCTACCATCAGGAACATTTCCACCAAAAAATTATTTCTGTTTGATGGCAAATTCTATCAGAACTAAGTATCCTTCAAGTGTCTCACGATCTAGCTCTTCAAATCCAGAAGGATGATTTTCGCACATGTCACTATGGTCTGATAAAATATCAGATCCCCATTACATTTTTTCTACCTCAACATGTGTGTCAAATAAATCTACATTTTTTCTATGTTTTTGATTTTTTTCAAAAATTATTTCTCTAGTTTTTGTGCTTTCTTCTTCTAAAATTTGCTTTCCAGGAGTATCACTTGCAATGATACCTTTTCCCTTTTTATGCTCTTTTTTCATTACACTACCTTTTCTCTCTTCGGTTTTTGGATATCCTCTGAAACTCTAAGAACCTATAAAAGCACTCAATGCTACACCAGAGCAAGAAGGCTCTTTTGTTTCAATTTGATCTATAATTTACATATTATTATGATGCACTTTATCTGAAACGCCACTTGGAATCAGAGCATCCCTTTCGACTGTGAATCCAAGGCGGAGCACAGTGGGACAGTCTCACCCTGGCCCAACTACGACTGCCTCACTTTTACCCCACACGGCGTGTTCAAAAAAAGTTTGTTTAAAGCCTAAAAATCCCAAAAAATAACTTTGTCTCACTCTCACTGTACCCCACGTCTCACTGTGTCCCACGCTCCCTTAAAACATTATTTTTGCAATATTTTTACAAGGAATGGTGAATTTTTATAAATTTCCTCCAAAGCACAGATATGGGTCCGGAGAGTTACTTACCCCCGAATTTTTCAATTTTTGCTGCAAAAACAAGATTTTAAGCATTTTGGTTTGAGATAAAAAAGGTTCAACTCCATCCATATAGGTGACAATGTCAAACATATAATTTGCTGTTCAAAAAAAGTTTTTAAAATAATTAAATAAAACTCCCTTTGTTGTACGAATTCTGAACCGAAAGCTCTTTCGAATAAAATTTACCCGTAGCAAAACTATCTGTTAAATCATGGTTTGTAAAATATTAAAATTTTCCAGTAGAACGGTTAAGTTTCTTGAACTGCTAAAAATTGAATAAAGAAAAGAAAATAAGACTGCACGCTTACCTTAAAGTAAGATGTTGAAGAGTTTGATGGTAAAACAATTGAAAAACTAATAACCAGAGGACACCAAGTTAATATCCTTCCGACAATGAATTACTGGTGGACACTTACAATTCTGCTTGCTACAAGGAGGTTCTGATCTCAGGTTCTCAATGCTGTTTTCTGCTTACTAGAGAAATTTGAGTGAGTGAGGTTGCCCGCTGAGCGTTTATCCCCTACGTAGCTCAGCTATAAGTATTCAAGGTTTGTATTTAAGTTTAATTAAAACATTTAGTTTGATTTCGTTTACGGTGCATTGAAAAATGATCTGTGGTGAGATCTTATACACAGTTACATTATATTTTGAAGCAATGGTGTCCAGTAGCGTAATTATGGGGTCTAGCGCCCATGACAACCTTAAGAAATTGCGCCCCCTAAGGTCGCCCCCATGGGAAGTCACCGGAGGTCTTTGTGACCCCCTCCCCCCCCATTTTTTGGAACATTTTGATTAATTGATTCGACAAATAGGAGACAGCATTGTAATTTTTTTCTTATTTTCTCTTTTAGAATTATCTTCAATAATTCTAAAATGGGGTAAAATGGGGATTTCATTCTGCAAATTTAGTATTTTCCCCTTCCCATAAATTTTAGTTCTCTCCCTACCATTTCACATAAATTCAATAAAACCAATAACATTAACGCTCCTTATGACAATATTAAATGACGGGTCTCCAGCTAAGTACACATAGCTCATTACAACAACATCGTCTTCTGAACCAAAATCTGATACGGCTCAAAGTCGCGTAAACTACATGTACAAAACATCATTATTAATACTAAAGCAATAATGATTATAAGGAATACTAGTTATAAAACGAAAGCATTTCCTTACGGCATATTCAAAATTGAGAATTTTCAAAATAGGAAGTTGAAGCTCACTTATTTAAAAAAACGTTTAATTATCAATTAGTTTAGTTTTTAAACACAACATTCAACCTTCGGTATCTGACTATCGAAGTACAAACAGCGATTTAAAAAAAATTACTCGTTTGAAATCCCGCCCCGTTGTTTCTTTTTTTTTTTAGGAAGATTGACCTATTGTCGGTACTTGGTACGATTTTTTAAACAATCGCGAAATTTGCCACAGTTGTTTTTAAGAATTTTATAATAATGTTCCCCCTCCCGCCTTTGATAAATAGGTTTGCCAAATGTGGAGATACTTTCGGTAGCCATAAAATCGCAGCCCAAAACATTCCATTCGAAATGTTTTCAAAATGATTAACGAAAGTTCGGCGATTTTTTAAATCGTGAAAGAATACTAATTTTTTTCTAAGTAGTGCAATTAATTAGTTGAAGTAATATCGCGAAAAAAGCGGCAAGAAGAGTTGGAAACGGAAGACTTGCTTATTTTAAGTAGATAGGAATGGCCGATTTCAAGTCAACTTATAGGCACCATGGAGCTAAATTCCGTTTTGTCAAATATATCTTTTTTTCAATCAGTCGAAATGCCGCCCCCTGGCTGCTGCGTCCCTGGCGAGAGCCACTCCGGTCAAACCCTAGTTATTACGCTACTGGTTGTGTCAATCCTTTTTCTACCCGGAGATCGCATCTCATATTCAAATGATTCTCGCGGGACAGAACACACGTAAAATTTCAAACTATTTAAAAATTTCTAAATAATTGGGAAAATAAGGAAAAGGAAAGAAAATTGAAGTCAAGTTTTCGTTCATATCAATACTACTAGAAAATCGCCCGTCAAGGTATGACGGGTAAAAATTGCATTTACATTTGAACGAAGCAATTGCTTGTTTGGTGACATTTTAACCCTAACTCCAGTAGATCAACCCCAAACTCCAATACTTAGCGTTCATTGTTCACTACTTTTTTCGTTTCTTCATTCTTCTAAAATGACCATCTTACCAGTAAAACAGTTAAGTTACCGGATCCAGTTCAGTCTTATCAAAATAAAGTATTTCCCTGAATGTCAAACATTACCAAAAAATGTTTATCAAATTATAATGCCGTGGCGCGAGTTTCATTCTTGATGACGTCCAGAGCGTTACTCGATCATTGGCTGTTATATATATGAGAATTCTTCTTTCATTAAATGCATCTGCTTTTCAGAAACTATTTGAATACTTGGATCCAAATTTGAAACATTGCCATTGATCGTGCCTTTCGAATTGTAACATCAAACAAAACGACGGGCCAGATAAGTCAGCTCCACTGGCCGTAGTTTGGGCACCACTATTCTAAAGCATTAGACTGTTTTCTAGAAAAATAAATCCTTAATTACTATGCAATTAACGCATAAAAAACAGGCTTAAAATTTTTACTTTTTCCCCAAAACCGTCATTATTTCAGAAAAGTTCATCCTTCAAGTGATGTTGATGTCATACAGATATGAATGAACGTGAGTCACTCTTGTGAAAGGTTACAAACGAGTCGGGTCACGAGAGTGAACGCATAACATGTGGGTCAAAACGGCGGAACACGTTCTCTCTTTCTTAGAAACTTTTCAATGAATAGAGGAATGGCTTCATTCTGTTGAGCAGTGTTGTTTGTAGCAGAAGTTCTACTTCAGTCAGTTGGAACGGTCTACCTCGAAAATGAAAGTGGTGAAAAGTGACGCATGCACAGTCGAAAGTTGAAAAAATATATAAATAAAAGCAAAATTTCCTGCCAACCTGTAAAAAAGAGCAATTTTATAGTTCAAAATTTAAATTGAGACCTCTTTGGATTATTTTTAAATCTCAAATACTTAGTCATTGCTATTAATAGGAGCAAACATTACGTTTCACAGATTTTCTGGCGAAAACCCCCATACGGGAGGTGAGAAAACCCCTATGTGAATTCCTGAGCATCAAAGGATCGTTGTGCCAAATTTGGCAATGATTCGAAATAGACACCCCAAAGGTTAAAATAAGAAATAACTACGTCAAATTGCAGATTGATGCAAACACGTGCTTCGGCGTTACAAAGAACGCCTTTTTTAATGCAAAAGAAATGAGATGTGTGAGAATTAAGACAGGTACAATTTCTCTAGACGGAAGAAATCTATCTCACCTTTAAGAACTTCACACATCGCCTATGATTCATCAGATTTCTCTCTCCCGTATCTTTTCCCAGAGACTTTCCTTAATCAACTAGTGTGACGTCACAGGGAAAGGCCTTTCGCCCTATATGGATAGGACCAGCTTTCGAAAGCAACTGCGGATGTTTGCTCTTAATGCGATGCAATGCAAATATCGCTTGAAAGAAATGAGGAAATGGAACTCTACTTTAATTTTAATCATGGCATTCCTTTTAATGAGAGAGGAACATTCGAAAGAAACTTCTTGATCATTTATTAATTTATTTTCCAGGCAAAATTATAATATTAGGCATGTGCAATATTAAAAAGAAGTAACCTCCTCCCCCTTTTTATATCTAGTTTATAACAGAAGAATGGGTTACACTAATCCCTGGAACAGATTCATCAAAAATCTGGGATATGGTCGAACTCAGGTTAAGAAAATAGGAACGCTCTACAGAACCTTTTGTTTAAATGTGGAAGCAAAAACCAACAGATAATTTTCTATCGTATATTTAATTAAAATCGTAAATTAAAAGTTGTTGAATCAATATATAACAAATGATAGCTCAATGTTATGCTTTTTAAAAAGCAGTTAAAGAAAGAAAAAAGAAGAAGAAAAACAGCACACATCATCCAGCCTTCAGCTCCTGGTATTCATTTGAGTTTCGACATCTTGAATTTAAATTATGTTTTTCGTCATTACGAATTCGACAGGACCTTACTCGTTGTTTCGTTGGGTTTCTTTTTCCTCTAAATGGCTCCTACCGTAATCATAATTGCGAAAAATATAATTTGAGTTCAAGATGATAAAATTCAAATGGATACCAGGGACTGGATGCTGGATGTGGTTTTTCTAACCAAAGAAGATTGAGTCAGGGGTACACCCCCCCCCCCAAGTTCAATGGCGCAAATCCCCCCTTTCCCGTTTGTCTGAACCCTCTTTCCTTTTTTATTTTGTAGCTCTCTTTTTTATTTATTTATTTATATATTTTAAATATTTTTATTTATTTATTTATTTTTAATAACTACTTTTTTTTTAGAAAATTTCTGTGCTACTCCAATGACCTACACACACAGAAACACACAAACTAAATAAATAAATGAAATAAAAAGTAGAAAAAATAAAGTAAGGCAAATAATTTTAATTAAAAATAAATCAATGAATAAATTTAATTAAATAAATTTAAAAAAAATTTAAATCCCCCCCCCATTTAGATTTTGCAAACTTGTGTCATAATCCCCCCTGGGGGCACCCCTGGATTGAGTTTAGGTGAGAGGGTTGAGTATAAATAAAATCGAGTTCAGGGGGCATGGACGACACCGCCAAGGAGGAGGGACATGCTCGCGGAAGCCCCTAGACCAGGGCATTAACATAGAAAAATATAAACAAAGGAACATTGACTATGGCCAATTGAGAGTAATTAATTCGTAATTTGTCAAAAAAGGAGTTTGGAATAAGTTAAAGTTCTCTGCGACCTTGATCGTTTACCGCAAATGCTTCTTTTATCTTCATTAACCACCTGCCGATGTACGCGTCGTTTCCTCTGTTGCCGAATAAGGAAGTTTCATTTCTCACTATCGGACCAAAACGCATTGCTTCCATCCGGTTTTGACTAAAAATTAATTTTTAACCACATGCGCTGTAGAATAGTTTTTTTTCGAGACTAGATAAAGTGACCTTTTATTTTTTTTCTTCTCAAAACGGTAATGGTTAACAAATTAAAGCAAGTGCTGAACTCACTAGAGCAGCCACAAATACCTTCTGGAGGGGGTTTTTGATCAAAAATACATCTAGAGGTTTTATTTATTTATTTATTTTTCTTTTTTTGATGTAAAATACCTTCTGGAGGGTTTCTTTTAAATCATAAATACCTTCTGGAGGGTTTTTTTTTTTTTGGATAAAAGATACATTCTGAAGGGGATTTTTTTATCAAAAATACTTTCTGAAGAGATTTTTTTGATCAAAACAGCCTTTTCATATGCATGAACCACTGTAATATAATTTGCATTTGTGTTAAAACCCATGGCTCTGGGGGGGAGGGAGGGTTTCAACCCCAAAACCCACCCTTCGCTGCGCCACTGGCTGAACTGCATGTGCATTCAACAGTCACTCACTTTTCTTTTCTTTTCAACACAATGGCGAATTGCTATTTATGCCCACTTCACCGTCTTTGATTTTCCTTTGATTTTTCAGAATTTTTGGATAGTACTCGTCTTATCTTTCCTTTACATTTCATCTTAACATTTCCCGTAAAAGAAAAAGAAGGAAGAAAAAAGCATGAACGATGGCTTATTAAATCATAAAAATTTCGCTAAAAACAAACAAAAAAGCAAAAATAAATGAAATAATTAAATAAATATAAAAAATTTAAAAATTGGAAAGTATGGTATTGAGAAGTGGAAAATGTGTCTGCCTGTCGGTTTACCCCTCCCCTAATAACTTTTAAGTGAATAGTCCGATTTGAACAAACTTTTTTTTTGTTCGAAAGATCTCGGCGATGGCACCATATTTCACTTTTTGATTTGAACAATTTTTCGTTCAATTTTGAACATTCGAAAAAAACTTTGCAGTTGTGCCTACGAAGAAATTTAAGGCAAATATAAATCCCGAACATAAAAGGCAAATTTGCTTCGAACGAACTTTGTTGTTAAAAAAAGATTTTTTAGATTTGAACAATTTTTGTGATTTTGAACAGTTTAAAAAACCTTAAAAATTAGAGCCTATGGGGAAACTTGAGGCAAATATAGATCCCGCACTTAGAGGCGGATTTGGTTCAAACAAACTTTTTTGGAAAAAGTTTTTGATGAAAAACATGTATAGGAAAGGTTTTCTTGGTTCAGCTATTTTAAGCGTATTTTTTGAACCGTTGAAAAATTTTAAACCTTAAGCACTACACGAAAAATTATTTTTTGGCGCCGAAAAATTAAAAAAAAAAATTCAGATTCTGAATCTGAATGCATTCTCAATTTCCGATTTCAAGAAATGCAAAAAAAATAAAAAATAAAAATTGAAATACATATCGCAGAGACTTAACATTATGAGAAGTCAAAGATAAATGTAATTGATTCAAAATGAAATGAACTCAAAAAGTAAATGTTTTTACCACGGCTGCGGAGTCGGAGAGAAATTGACCAACTCCCGACTCGGACTCCTACAATTTTAGGCCAGTCGACTCCGACTCCGACTCCTGCTCGCCAAAATCAGACCTCTGACTCCACGACTCCGACTTAGCACTCTTGGAATTTTAAAGTCTTTGGCTCCCGACTCCGACTCCTTTATCTCAAAATCAGTCCGAATTCTGACTCCTCATCCCTGGTTTTTAACAGGACTGAGGAGTTGGATGGTAAATGACAGACTCCAGAATTTCAAATATTCCGATTTCGACTCCGCAAGCAGAGCCGGCCTTAAGCCGATTAGAGCAAAAGAGTCTAATCTGGCCCCGCGTTAGCGTGCTAAAAGAATTCTTTTTGTTTCTTTTAGATAAACAAGAGAACAAATTTATGAAGAAAAACGTTCAAATTTAATATTTAAATGACACTTAATCTGGCAGTGTGGAGCTACTTTTAGTTCAATCAATGAGGTAAAGGAGGTTCCTGAAGCTTTTAGCTAATTTTAAAACTCACTAAACGCATCAGGAGTTAGTAAAATGTATTTCCAAAACTACTTGTGTCAAATAAATTTCCGGAAAAAACGTTAAGCTAACAGTTCAACTGGACATCTGAAATCTATGGCCATACCGACTATATCTTATCCCTATACTTACAGGTCAGGAAAAAGGAAACTATATGTAATAGGCGATGTGTCTGGGGTCTCAAACAACAAATTTTCAATGATTGTTGTCTAGAGTAATAAACTAAAGGCCTCATCTCAGATCATAACTATAGCATGAGCAAATCGAAAAATATCCCGAAGCTCCAAAATTTTGGAGGCCCCAAAGCTGTCTTTTAAGTTCGGTGTATATATTTGTTTTATTTATTTCTGGCGGAAAACGTGCAAAGATTCAACAACGATGATATTTTTCATTATAAACAATTTGCGACAATGTACTGCATCAATGTATATAATCTTAAATAAGACTTGCTTCAAATATCACCAGTACTCTTTTTATTGTGCAATTGTGAAAGTTTCAACAATTAGCCTGAAATTTGGTTTTTAAACCTCAATGGCAAAAAATTGTCAAGGGACGTCTCAAAACTCTATTATTTCTTTTAACGTGATCACTGGCAATTCTCCAAAGATTGCCTCAAACTATGCCTGAAGATTTCAATTTCAAAACACTCCCAAGGGATATTTCCAACATGGGAGATTCCTCTCTCCAAAGATAGTCTCAAGTTACGATTTTAAAACTCCAACTTGGATAAATTTCAAGAGAAGCGGCCAGAACCTTTTATCCCCTTCCTTACGATCACCATTGATAGCTTGAAATTTAGCTTTAAGATAATTCCACAGAACAGCTCTCCTCAACTTTCCTTAAAATACACTTAAGTTGACGTCAGTTTCGAAAAACATTCTTGAGGCTGCCATCTCCTTTTCCCACTGTCGTTATCAAAATAGCCTTAAATTGTGCTTTCGCACTTCAATATTGAAAAAATTCTGGAGGATCATCCGATCCCCTAACGTTGTCAAAGTAAGCTTAAATTTGACTTCAGTTTTGAAATAATTCCCCCCCCCCCCGTCGAGAATTTTTATTATCTTTCCCTTAATTTGCTATTTTGGAGTAGTTTTCAAAATTCTTCCGAGAGTGGAACTTGAATCCCTCTCCCTTCTCGAACTTCTTCTGACTAAAACTGAGTTTTTAAAACTTCAATTTATAAAATTTTACAGGGGAGGTCCCCGACTCCCCACTTCTGTCCCATTGCTAACGTCACCAAAGACAGTTTAGAATTTCATTTTTAAGTTTCAGTATTGGTACATAACTTTTCTGTCAAAGCACTAAATTGCGCATCGAGAATTTCTCAGTGTTAACCTGTCTAACTTTTTTAAAACTCGTTCTCATTCTGTTTTTTTGTCTCAATTTAAATGCAACTATTCATAAAAGGCCCCGCCAAGATTCTACAATCGGGCCCCGCATTCGTAAAGGCCGGCTCTGTCCACAAGCATTGCCAGCGTTGCGGATATTGAGGGGAAAAGCCTGACTCCAACTTTTACTCAAAATTAGTGCTACTTCACGACTCCGACTCCGACCGTTACCTTTGGTCACTTAAAACCCATATACTACACAACTATTAGTGTAAAGGATCAGGGTCTGATTACCGCACAGGTCAACTAAGCCTAGACCTGGGGCCTCATCTTCTTAAGGAGCCTCTATTTTTTAAAAAAATCATAGTAATAAATAATCATGTATTTCCAAAAAAAATAATCAAAGATTAATCATTTTTTAATTGCAAAAAACTCGATTGATACTTTATTAGTATTTATCTTATTTGTGTGTAATAAAAGTATTAAGTTGTGAAATAGATACAGAAAAGCATTGGCAGTGCTAGGCGTGTGCAAACACTGCAACTGCACTGGGTCTTAAAGCCCTATATATAAGAGACTTGCATGGGCTACCATCAATATTGTGAAAAATTTAAACATTATTTCGCATTGATTTAAAGTTCTAGAATATAGAATCAAATTATTGTGGGCCCTGGGTCTCACTTTTTGTTAGTCGGGCCTTGTAAAGGATAGCTATCAATGAGAAAACTTATACCTCAGTTTTCTACTATTCAGAGCGATAAAATTGTTAATTAAAATCTAAATGCATCAACTGTCTGTTACGTGCGCCTCATATTTTTTCTTTTGAAGCTCACGAGTATTTTGATTGCCATTAAAAACTCACAATTACAAATTTTCCAGACAATCTGTGTTCTGAAACTCTATGAGGCTTTAAATCTACATAAAGTTTTTTTTTTCCTTTTTTTTTTTTTTACTTTTAAGTTCATTTTAAAAGCTTGGTATGATAAAACTTTTTTATTTCTCGAATTACTTACTGGTCCACAAATTATTCATAAGCGAAATTGCCCTTTTTACTAGTGCATTAGGGTAGAGCAAATATAAAATGTATTCAATCGACGAGAATTTATCCTGATTCAAATTTTTGATATGAAAATGCTTCAGCAATTCTACCCAACGACTTTAGGTTGAAACATTCAGCACTCAAGTAAATTTGTGCATTAAAAACTATAATATTACATCAATTCTTTTACGCGTGTTCTTTTCTACTACAAGCATAAATTGTAAATCTGTGCACTTTTTTTTTTTTTTTTAACAATGCAAAAACATATACAGCTGCCTAAATTTGTTTTGAAGAAAAAAAGAAGTGGACCATGTAGTTCTGTTCGCATCCGCTGTAATTGCGATGTTTATAACGCTAGTGTTTAGAACCTTTTTTTTATGACGAAATTATCTGGACGTATTAGGAAGCAAAAAAAAGAAAGAAAGAAAAAGGAAAAAAAATGAAGATATATAAGCAAATGTTTAGAAAAATAAGTAGGCGAAACAAAACTACTTGAAGTTGTATAAATAACGAATCAAAATGAAGATTTATTTGATGGAAAGTTCTTCAGTTTGGAGAACGAAACCAAAACAACGGAATCTGGAATCCATTTTTCTCGAAATCGAATGATATGAGATAAACAGCTCGTTGTTCTCATCCTGAGTCACCTCAGTCAATATTTACTTGGCCAGATCTCCGAGATCGAGCTCCTTCAAATACCAAGCGGACGTTGTCGTCCATCTTGTTATCCAAAAAAAATCTTTGCAACGCAAAAAAGGTACCAGCTTGGTTTTTGAGGAAGTCATTTCCAGAAGAGGTG